>NW_016163621.1:0-35567 GCF_001687245.7 Rhagoletis zephyria | reverse complement strand
CCTAGGTAGGTTAGGTTAGGTTACGGTGATTGTCACTTCGCACGGAACGCCAGAGACACACTTAGGCCATTTTGACCCATTGTGATGCCACTATGAATGAGCTCTTGTTCCNGCCATTTTGACCCATTGTGATGCCACTATGAATGAGCTCTGGTTCCTTTCCCCTAGTTTCCCAAATGATAGAACCATCGTGTGACCTTAACGTATCTTTGAAGGTCGCGGACGTCCACAGAGTCGAGATCGGCTAAACACCGAAAAGTATGTTGACTAAAAATAGCAAGTCTTGGTCTTGTCAGGGCGGGGTAGTGGCAGAGATAGTGTTCTACACTCCCCACCTCCTCCTCGTCCCTGCAGGCATGACAGAAATCGTTTGCGGGATAACCCATTCGCCTAGCATACGCTCCCATTAAGCAGTGTCCTGTAATTATACCTACAACTGTGGTAATAATGGGGCGGTCGATTTGTATGAGAGTTTTAGATAGTTTTTCGTTTATAATTGGCCAGATCTGTTTTGTAACAGAACATGTTGGTTCTTTCGCCCAACGTTCGTTGGCCAATTTAATGAAAATAGATTTCAGTTGGTGCTTACTCGAGGACAGGGGAACGCCTGCATCGAGCGCAGAGTTTGTTGAGCGTAGTTCAGTTTCCCCCCTCGCCAGCTCATCTGCCACGCAGTTTCCCGGTATTCCACTGTGCCCGGGCACCCATACCACGTTAGGGGTACTTCTNGAACGCCTGCATCGAGCGCAGAGTTTGTTGAGCGTAGTTCAGTTTCCCCCCTCGCCAGCTCATCTGCCACGCAGTTTCCCGGTATTCCACTGTGCCCGGGCACCCATACCACGTTAGGGGTACTTCTCTCGTTTAGGGTACTTCTGCACTCGGCAGCCACCTTTGAGGAAGTGTTACTGCACTGCAAAGATTTAATCGCTGCTTGGTTGTCAGAGTAGATAGTGACGGATTGTGGACAATTTATGCCACTTTTAAGACATAGGGCGGCCTCCCTTATGGCTGTTAATTCCGCCTGAAAAACGCTACAGTGATCAGGGAACCGCTTGCTTAGGTTTAGCGAGAGTTCTTTGGAGTAGATTCCGCTTCCAACTTTATTGTCGAGCTTTGACCCGTCCGTAAATATGGCGGTAGATCCTGGATCTAAGTCCGAGCGATTTACCCAGTTGCTTCTGTCTGGAATTCTGGTAGAAAACCTATTTTCGAAGCAGAGATGTGGACTAATGCAATCCAGCTTACGTAAGGTTGCTGGAATGGAGCTCAGAATTTTTGAGTGACCGAACCTATGGTCTCTCCATGTATGAGCTGTATTCAGTCCAGTTACATTGCAGCTGGCCTGATATCTACCGTAGAGGTCGGTAGGGAGAAGAATCAAAACAGTCTCCAGAGCCCTACTGGAAGTAGAGGGCAGGGCACCCGTGATTTACATGGTTGCCGCCCTTTGAACTCGGACCAATATGCCTCTGTAAGTGGATTTTTCTAGAGCCGGCAACCATACGGTAATCCCATAGAAAAGGATGGGTCGGACAACCACCGTATACATCCAGTGTATTATGTGTGGTTTCAGACCCCATCGTTTCCCTACCGCCGCTTTACAGGCGTACAGGGCGGTTTAGGGAGGGGGGCTGAAAAGACGGTATTTTATATTTCCTCGTGAAAAGTATCATTTCGGTCTTGGTGGGATTAACTTTAAGTCCACACTCCCTCGACCAGCTGTTCACGAGACACAGAGCGCTTTGCAAAAGTTCGCTTAGCGTTTGGAGATGCTTGCCCGTGACTGTGAGTGCAATGTCGTTGGCATACGCTACGACGTGACAGCCGGTACTCTGCAGTCTCATCAGAATTGAGTTTACTGTAAGGTTCCAGAGTAGGGGGGAGAAACTCCTCCTTGAGGAGTATCTCTCGTTGCATGCCTGGTTATCGACGCGCCCCCCAACTCTGACGAGATAATTCTTCTTTCAAGAAGAAGGCTTATAAGCTCCACCAGAAGCCGCTCCAGCCCCACTTGGGAAAGTGAGCCCACCACGGCCTCTGGAAGAATATTGTTAAAGGCGCCTTCTATGTCAAGAAAGATGCCTAAGGTAAATTCCTTAAAGGCGAGTCCCTTTTCAATTTTGGACACTATTTCGTGGAGCGCAGTGTCCACGGATTTGCCCTTAGAATAAGCATGTTGACACTCCGACACGTCCTCAGAAGAAAGGCGCTGTCTGATGTGGGCGTCAAGAAGTCTTTCTAGAGTTTTAAGAAGAAAGGACGTTAGGCTTATTGGTCTGAAGTCATTGGGTTTGACGTGAGAGACCCTTCCACCTTTCGGTATGAAGATTACCCTAGCCTTTGTCCATCCTATAGGAATGTGACAAAGGCGAAGGCAGGCCTTAAAGATCTCAGAAAGCAGTGGGCATAAAAGGTCGACTGCCTGCTGAATTTCGGCAGGGAATATGCCGCCGGCCCGAGAGATTTATATGGTTTGAAGGTCTTGATCGCCCTTTTCACCTTTTCTTGTTGCACTATGCTCTCCACTGAGTGCTGTGGAAGATAAGTCATCTGATTTGTCGCGTCTGCCTTTGGTTCTGTTGTACACTCCGGGAAGTGGGTGTCCATGAGAACATCTAGCATTTCGCTGCAAGAGGAGGTCCATTCACCATCAGGTTTTTGGATATAGTTTGGGGCAACTGGAGCTTTTGATAGGACCTTCCGTAGTCGGTTGCCCTTCGAGGTTCCTCAATGTTGCCGCAGAAAGTTTTCTAAGATTCCCTTTGAGCTGTTCGTACTGAACTCTTAAAGGCCATGATTCAATAATACAAGGTTCGATAAACTGAGAGTTGTCTCTCTCGCACCGCTCCCTTAGCAGTGGCACCGTGTTGCTTCTTTGCAAATTTACATGGAAACAGTGTAGCTTTGGTGTGAAATAAAAGTATAAGCTTTTGTGCAATATGTTTATTTGTATATGCATATGAAGCATATTTAACTGATGAAAACATAAGCATTGGATGTTTACATCAATCTCATAGTAGTCTTATTTTAATTTTGAGTCATTTTGCAGTTTTTATACGGCTAAATAGCATATAAATTACGTAATTCACGTAGATATATCAATATTACGTTCAACATTTCGTTTAAAATGCCAGATTTCCTGCAAATACATTAGAATTTACGAAAGGAATTTCACTACTAATTGCCTACTTTGCGTACTTTTCTACTACCATTTTCGAAACAAGGGATTGCATTCTTGCCCTTTCTCTGTCCTTCGTAAATGCAACCTTTTGTAAGGGAGTGTCAAACCGCAGCTGTCAATAATTATCTAACCTTGTATTATTGAATCATGTTAAAGGCTTTCAGGTCATCCTTGTAGGGTTGCCAAGATCCAGTTTGTTTCGCTAGATTAAAAAGCTTCCTGCTGGTTCGCCTCAGGGAGGAGATCTCCGGATTCCACCATTGGGGTCTCCTTTTGCCCCTTGGATGTGTTGCTGGGCAGGAAGCTTTAAATGCTGTGTCGCAGGCTTTGGTGACAAGGTCTACGGCTTCATCAATCTTTGACGATGAGTCCAGATCACCGAGAGAAACAGACTTTGTCGCTGGAGGATGCGCTTCCTCAGTTGTTAACGGTATGCCGTGCATACCGAGCGAAGCGTCTAGGGCTCCATTTTATATTTGGCCCAATCGGTCCGCCTCATATTCCTGAAACACGAAAGAGGTGGGGCTCTTCGGGAGAGCCTAAAGGAAACCCAACCTACCTGTACTTATTTGAGCTATGAAATAATTGGTCACATTAGTTATACCTTACATATATGGTCTTATTATATGCTACTCGAAGACTTGCTAGGTGGTGCTGAAGTAGAGTTATTTATAAAAGTCGTATTTACAACAGAAAACGCACATCAGGGCTCTTGAGTTTCCTTTTAAGGACTTTTATTGGTTTTCGCATTGGACCAATGTTGTAGTTGCAAGATCATAGAAAAATATTACGCATGCTTGGCAGAGATCTCACAGGTGCACATTAGGTCAAATGATTAATTTGGCTGTGCGAAAGTCCAATTTCGTAAACGCAGTTTTACATTATTTTTTGTTGCCAATCTGTAAGGACTACTTCAAAATAACAAAAACTTCACTTTGTTTTTGTAAGATGAAAACACCGTTAGGCAGCAATCACACAAAGTTACACTTTCAAAACGTTATTGACACGTTGTTTGCGCATCCTGTTTATTTCTTAAGTTTCAAGTGAATTTTTTTATAAAGTTGGAATAATTAAAGGAACATTTTAAATGGCAAACAAAAATACAAGTGAGTACCTATGTCCCAATTAAAAAAGTGACTTTTTATCATTTGTATGCAAAAAATAGACTTCGTTGCATAACCTCAAAAATTTTCTGATTTATTGCCATTTACGATTTTAGGTAAGCTTTTACAATTTTGTTAACTTTCGGCAAACAAAAGGGAAAAGGAATTAAATAAATTGAGATGTAGTTATTTAATTTTATTTTTACTTAAGCCGCCGTTTTTAGCCGTTTTAAAGAAAGTCTTTTTTTCTGGGTTACTATGCTATTACAAAAGGCGAGTTGTTTGAAGTTTGACTGCTGGATGTTCGAAAAAAGAAAAGTCAACCATGTTGCAAAAAGTTGGTGCTGTTATTTGCGAAACTTCCATGAAACTCTTCGAAGAAAAAACGCTTCTTTTTTGCAGTCATTTATCAATGAAAGACGAAAATTGTGGAAAACAATTTGGAAAGGATGCTGAAATATTTAGATCTAAAAACATTGCGTTTCTTACTGATGAAGTGCTTTTCGAAATCAAAAAGCCAACTGTTTCGACCAGCAGCCGGATTCTAACTTTCGTTATAGCTAAAATATGCTAAAATGCGAAAGCTTACATTTTATCGGCTTTTCGCTAAAAATAGATTAGCCTAAATTTTAGTATCCTCAGGTGGCGTTATGCAACAATAGCAGCTGTCGAAATTTGCTTGCATTGTTGGTGGTAAATAGCAGGGTTGTTGCGAATATTATTCCGAAATAAAAGTCCTTTCCGGATAATAAACAAACCGCTTATCCAAATTAAGCAAGTTTGGTATCAAATGAAAGAGGACTTAAATAGCTTTAGCACTGAAATGTCTAAGCGAGGAAAGCCACATATTGAAAAATATTTCAACAATAAAAGTTAATTAATAACCATAGAACAAACCTTGTGTCAGGTATATGCATTTCTTTAGTATTCAATTTAAAAAAAAATATATAAATAGAGGTCGTTCGTTATTTCCCTTTAAAAGCTATTTCAGTCCTCTTTCATATGATACCAAATTTGTTTAATTTGGACAGGCCGTTTGGTTATTATCCGGAAAGGACTTTTATTTTGGAATAATATTCGCAACAACCGTGGTAAATAGCCCATTTTAATGGTGATAAATAGTGAAAATGGAGAAAAAAATAGCAGCCTCAATGTTTTTGAACTGGCTGCCGAGATAGATTGATCTTCCGCTCTGTCATCGATATGGTATCACAGCGTTACTATTCTTGGCCTGTGTGTGAGGAGGATACTGCACTTTAGTGGTTTCAACTTAAACTAAAACTTTTGACTTTAAAGACTATTTTTGCTTTTAAACGCTCTTTTGCATTTGCCAACGCAAAAGTTCTTATTAGGAGCCGCGAAGCAAGCGGGCATTGGCTAGTTTTGAATAAAAAGATGGATTTTATTGCATTTGCAATTATACACGCTATGGAAATGAATTCACAAAGATATGCGAAGTTGTCGGGCATAGTAACCATGGACGCATCTATGTCAGCTTCAGGTTGAATTGCTAAACCACAAGCCATAACTCCTCCTATGCCTGAAGAACTGGTTCTCAATCCAGTTAATGCAATAACAGCTTCTTCCAAGACATTGAAAACAAGAACTTTCCACGACCTGCTGCGCTTGCTTCTGTCTTCCGCCGCGCTTAGGGATTATAATAGGCCAGTTATGCATACTTAGCTTTGCATGAGAGTTGTCACATAAGAATTTGTTAAACGGGCTTTGCGTGTAAGTGCTCATTTACACACGGCGATTTTTGTTGCCGCAACTCGACGTTTGTGGGAGAGAGCGTGACGAGGAAAGGAGAGGGGCACCGAGTTGCTCATGCTCGGGCAACACGCTTTGTGCTCTCGTTCGTCTGTGTAAATTGAACCGCTATTCAGGGCTGACAACAACAATTGCATACACACAAATCGCCGTGTGTAAATGAAACGAGCAACACCAAAAGGGACTGTGAAAAATCCGTCGACAAAAGTTTCCGTGTATAAACACAGTCTAAGCGGTTAGCCAACGCATAGCACTTAACATGTAGAATTCTGTTGGGTTTTGATTTTTACGTAAAAATGGTATAGCAAGTATGAATAACTGGGCTATAACCCTTACTAAGTAGAATTCTCCTTCTGTGTTGCCGACACATTTATTGTGCATATGGGCAAATCTAAAAAACAGGTAGCCTTTGTGTTATTTAGCTTTATTTTCACAGTTATAAACTAAATCAAGCTGGTTGCTTTTGGAAATATGTAATTCATTGACGTATATTAGAAGCCTCAAAAAAAATCTGGATCAATTTTCTGCATAACTTTTGAATTATAGGTGTTTAGATTAAAAAATAATAATGAAAACAAGTGAATTTTTTATGTAATTATTAAGAGGGGCAAAATTAATTATGTCATAACTTTTGAAGCACACCATATTCTGACTTGAAATTTAATGGGCATTTAGCACTTATGTGTATACTTCATATGTAGTAGGTAAGAAAAGTGTGTCTTAAAAAATAACGAAATGGCAAGTAACTCAAAGTCTGTAACTCTACATTTCACAATTTTCAAAATTTTGGGTTTATCGCGTATAGGTTTTGAAGCATTTAATTTTAAGAACATTTTAAGTATGTATTATATTCTACAAACAATTACGAATAATTTGATACCTTAGCAAGAGGTGTGCTTTCAGAATAAACTAACTTTTAAAGATAAAATATTCTGCTATCTTGAGCGTAATTTTTATTCCAAAAACACCTTAATTGAAGGCACATTTGGAAAATACGTCGAAACGATCTAATTTTTCTATAACTGCTAGTCATTATAAAATTACATATACTTGTAAAATGTTTCAAAAAATTTTTCTCTAGAAGTGTGTAAAAACCCTGATTTACTACTTTTAATGATGCTCCTTCTTTTAGTCAGAATATTTCGAGAGTGGTAACTTTTTTCCGACAAATATTCTGATAGTTGGTATTACTTAGTGTGGAAAAAAGCAAACGATAATTTACAAGGCGTACTTAGCACGGTGCATAGGCAACTGGCTGAGTCAGTGGGATCGTCGGTTCGAAGCCTACTGAAAGAAGTCTGATGAGGAAATGTGGTGATTTCCGAAATAGCTATCACTTCTACCATTTTTTCAAATTATTGTTGCTTTTCCACAATAAATTTTCTTTAAAAAACGGCCTCGAGCTCAATAAAAATTGTTTTTTTAATTTTTTTTATCTTATTTTTTTTAGATTACGAATAAAATTATATATAAAACATAGGTGTGCTCACAAATTTAAAAATTCAATTTTTTTTTGAAAGTGTAAGGGGCAACAAACATTCTTTTTTGTTCGTTGATACATAGCAGTGGATTAAATTATACGTATATGCGAAAGGCAAATATATCTGTTTAAAATAATACCACTATTATTTCCTGCAAACACACATCAATTTACATATTTTATCTCGCTTCCGACACAGAATTATTTTCGTACAAAATTACGCAAAAAAGCTGTCAATTTCTTACTTGTTCGTTTTTAGGCATGCCATTGTTACGAATTTCGAAAGCTCGAAAATAGATTCGGATTGCAGCATACTATTTCCACAATTCGTAGCAAGATCCGAATACGAAAGTGTTGCAGAATAGGGGTGTATAACAAAAAAACACAGAAACCGAGCGCAATACTAGAGTAAAATTTTGCTAACCTCATGTTTAACAACAAATGTTCACCAACGCAAATAAGAAAGGCAGCAAAGCAACATAAATGCCAACGATTAAACGTACTATAAAAAATGGAAAAATACAAACTAAAAACCTCTAACGGCAAAGTAATAAACGAAAACACAAATACCGCATCGGATGTTATATTCGAACCCTTAAAATTTATTTACGAAAAAAAGAAATATGACAACAAAACAACAGGACACACCAAAAAGTACCACCAGGACAAAAATCACCGACTTTACCCACCTGCAGATAAAAACCATACAGCGACAACATAACGGATGCTAATATCGAGACACCGAAAAAGGACCTAGTGCCTAGGTTTGCCAGCCGTACTATAATATATAGTCTTGTACTGTTTTTCCGGTCGGCGTACTACGTATATACTGTTTAGAAAAAATATAGGAAGCAAAAGTACTATATTTCTTCAATCATAAATATAAATATATTTCAGTAATTTGCACGATTTTTTTTTATTAAAATGGATGCCCTTCATTCTGAACTAACAATATTAAATGAAATATTCTTTAAAGTAAAAGGTCATGGTGAGTTTATAAGCAAAAGAGGTTATAATCAAAAATGGTAACATAACTGAGAAAGAATTAACAAATTTACTTAAAATAATTTCATTTGCCATCAGTTTAAAATCGTTTTTACTTTTTCTTTTAAATAAAATACTATATATATTTGAAGTGTACCATATTTTTTCAACTTTTTTTGAAGAAGTACTACAAATATCTTAGAATTAAATTAAATTTACATATTTCATTTACTTACTTTGTAAGTACAGTAAAACTCGAAGTCTTTAAGCGTACTAATAACAAAAATGTCAATTACAAGATTAAACTTAAGCTAAGACAATAATATAAGTAAGTATATGAACTACATATCATTCTTGCTATATTATAACTAACACTAAGGGATAGAAGACGTACAGAAAACTTGAAAAGACAGAGGATGGGAAGTGGATAGTTAATTTCTTGAGTGGAGTTGCAACTGCTGTTTTGAAGCATTGAATCGAACTTACACATTTAATTGAATTTGGTAGTGAATTCCATATTCTGATAGCACTAACAAAAAATAATCTTGAGGCTACTAACGTTTGGTATTTAGGGAAAACAATATTACAGGTACGAGACGATTGAACAAATTTTAATTTACGGTATAGGTATACTGGTTTGCGGTTTCTGATCAGTTTGAATAAGAATAAAACATTGCGATAATTTAAGTAACTTTCGATGCTATAACCGAGAATATTTACAGTGAACAATGATA
Organism: Rhagoletis zephyria; assembly: GCF_001687245.7. Lineage (NCBI taxonomy): Eukaryota > Metazoa > Arthropoda > Insecta > Diptera > Tephritidae > Rhagoletis > Rhagoletis zephyria. The sequence continues at coordinate 26,315 of NW_016163621.1, read as the reverse complement.
TATGGTCAAATTTTTTCTTACAATATATAAACCTGGCAGCATTATTTAAAGCTCCTTTTAATTTATTCTTCGACTCATAATCAAATTTCCATACATATTTCACAATACGCGATATGGGGAACGATAAGTGACTGAACTAGCTTCAATTTTGTATTATTTGGTAGGCAGTAACATGTATGCCAAAGGTTTTTTAAAATAAAGTATATTCTAGAGATACAGTGGTTGATATGATCTGTGCAAGTCAAACGAGAATTAATTTTAAAGCCCAGATTAGTCACAACATATCAAACTTTAACTCAGTTTGCCCAAATATAATTGGCGATAGACAACTCAGATCAAAAGAATGAGGTGATATAGGTATAACCTGCGTTTTGGCAGCATTTAAGCAGAGGCTATTTGTTTCGGCCCAGATCTCTATTCTCCTTAGATCTTCATTTAACCGAAACACAAGGTCTTCCCCAAGTCCAATTGGTCGCGAGTAGTAGATCTGTGTATCATCGGCATACAGGTGAATATAAACATTTTGACAGCAGTGAACAATATCATTTACAAATATACTAAAGAGTATAGGACCCAGGATTGAGCCTTGCGGTACACCGGAATTAATTTTCCTGCGACAAGAAATTGTTTCTCCACATTGCACTTGTTGGTACCTGTTTGATAAATACGCTTCCATAAACTTAAGCGAAGTAGAGTTGAAACCAAAATAGTACTTCAATTTTGCAAGAAGAATGTCATGCTTTACGGTATCAAAGGCTTTAGAAAAATCTAATAGCACCAGGATAGTGAGTAGTTTGTCATCATAAGCAGGACGAATATCTTCCATTACCTTCAAAACCGCTGTAGAACAACTGTGACTTGACCGAAAACCAGATTGGGCCTCACTCAACAAGTTATGATTATTCAAATGTAGAACTATCTGGGACGAAATAAATTTTTCAAAAACTTTGGCTAAAACAGGTAAAATGCTAATAGGCCTGCAGTTTTCGGGAGAGTCACAAGACTCGCCTTTGGGAACAGGAATAATGTTTGCAATCTTCCAAAGGTTTGGAAAGGAGGATGATGTTAAGGCAAAATTAAAGATATGTGTAAGTGTCGGGAGAATGTAAGGGATAATCAGCTTAAGGAAACGTAGAATGAGACCATCTATACCAGTAGCATTTGACTTGATAGCAAAAATATTCTTTACAACATCGTCCTCACTGGCTGTATTAAAAGAAAATTCACATGAGGGTTTGCAAACCAAATTTTGATTAAAACTGAACGAGTGCGAATTCGTAAGTTTATTATTGGCGCCAATGAAATAATGGTTCATCTCATCAGCACCAAGACCGCAAGGTTTTGAATCTTTATTACAGACTCCTATAGATTTCAAATTTTTCCTCAATGTTCTGGAGGGTAATTTTGTATCAAGCTTATTTTCCAGATAGACTCTTTTACTGTAACGTATTTCTTTAGCTACTTTATTTCTCAAATTCTTATATGCATTCCAACGCTCGTCTGAAGGATATTGCTTCCAATATTTATAGGCCTTACTTCGATCCTTAATAAGATTAAGAATGTGCTTAGCGAACCACGGTCTCTTATAATTATTCACTTTTATAGTACGTAGAGGGACATATTTATCATACAAGTATTTTACCAGTTTATTAAAGTGATCTAATTTATCATCCAAATTCGAGAAGAACCAGCAAGAGTTCCATTCCAGTGATATACTTTCGGCATTCAGTGCTATTTTATCAATACATTTAAAATCTCTGAACGTCAGGTTGTAACTGACAATTCTTTGTTAAATTCAATATTAAAAGTTAAAAATACTAGTTCATGGTCAGAGACTCCATCTAAGGAAAATTGGTCTACGTGGCTAACTTTGCTAACATCGCTTACACCAAAGAGATCTAACATGCTTGGCTTGCAGTGAGGAGCAAAACGTGTTGCAAATTCGTTTGCGACAGTTAATCCACAATTGGTAAAGTTTTTTAGTAATTGCCTACATTTAACATTATCCAGGAGAAGATCGACATTAAAATCACCACAGACGAGGACATTTACATAGCTCAAGGACAGTTCAGATATTTTTGTAAAACATTATCAGAATCGAAACCCACGACAGAATTTACAAGCTCAAGGCAGTTCAGATATTTGCTTGGGATATAGAACTATGTCAGCACATTTAACATTATCACTAAACTCTACAAAAAGACTTTCAATTGTTTCAGGGCAGACAGATTTATGAACGACTTTACATTTAAGACTGGATTTGAAATAAATGGCAATGCCACCCCCTCTATGACCAGTGGACCTATCATTCCTTAACAATGAAAAATCACAAAGAGCATAATCAGAGTTAGCAATACAAGGTTTGAACCATGTCTCAGTTACACAACCACATCAATATTTATTTCCCTTAACAAAAACTTTAAATATTCAAGTTTATCAATCGATAAACTTCGAGCATTAAAGTGGCAAATATTGAACCCATTATTATTTTCGCACGTAAGTTTCAGAGCTAACCTAATATTATCACTGTTAGTGTATCTACACAAGGTACTAGTCATATGGATCACAGTTTGGGAGGATTGCGAAACAGTCAGCTGCAAAGTACAAATAGAAGGAAAGGGAAGAAATGGGGTAGATGTGAAATAAAAAGAGGATAGAATCTGTCATGGCTATTATAAAAATAAGTATAAAAACAAAAGTAAGTATAACAACAACTAAAAATCGTACAAAGTTTCAATATTAACTAAAATAATAAAACATATGCAAAGTTTAAGTGGCAGCTGCTAGACGCTCGACGCTCTCACGATTAAGAACTTTTACTCCTTCACTGCCGGCATGTTTTTTTGCATAAATTTGCTAGAATATGTTGGCAAACCTACTAGTGCCTGCTTCTAAAAAAAGGACACCACGGCATGTCCAATAATTACCCTGCAAGAACAGTGACTATCATTTGAGTGGCAAGACTGATAGAGATTTCTGTCACTGGCTACCTACAAGTTTCTATCAAATTCTAAAGGGCAGTGTGAAAAATCTGATGTAAACATTTGTGTACATGTGATCTTCCGTGCTTCCTCCAACTTATGGCCATATTTAATGGTCTCTTTTTAACCAACGCAAAATTTGCAAATGTGTTAGTAAGATAAATGAGAATGTAGTTCCATCACACAATTCTTGTAGGGTAATAATCGATGAAAATCACATAACCTAAGATAAATGAACATAAATTAAGGATAAAAACTCGAGCCAGACAGAACGCAGAATGTCACTGAAGATGGTACAACGACGAAACCGGTTTGTCTGCAAACCAAGCTTGACAAGGGATAACGGAAATTCGTTCCAAAATAAATCAAGATATAAAATGTTTAATTACAATCTTTTTTATTTTTTAAATATTAATATCTTATGAACTACATAACCAATTAGAAAACTAATAATGTTTAAATTAAGACAATTAACTTATCTTTCAGTTGATGTGCATGATTTATATGCCTTTTCCCGAGAAATAGTAAAAAACGAAAAAAAAATCGTATTTTTTCATAAAATAGCATGTTTTTTTTAAATTGCGTAATAAATGCAAAAGAAATTTATATTATTTAGAAACTACAAGTTATTACCTCTAATTTGATGTACATATTTTAATATGATCTGCTGTTGAGTTTTAAGAATTTAGTGAAAAAATATACTACGACCATTACCCATTTTCGGCGTCTTATTCCGCGCCTGGAAACATCGACATTGTTGGCTACGAAAAATCAGCTGTTTATGGTTATGATACTGTTACGATTATCCTCGAAACCTTGAGGGATTTCCCAAATATACTCGGGCTCGTATCGCTGGATTGTTAAATAAATGCTCACGATGACCAAATTGTACTACAGTTTGTACAAAAAACAATTTACAATACTCTATACGTAAATAAATCGTAGGCAATAACAACGCTTAACTAAACTTGTTAACACAATTAAACTTATAGCTTGCTTATTCGCAACTCACTTCTCTGCTCACTTTATTTGTAGCTGTGCTGTCTTGTAACTCGTAACTCACCTCGCTGTGGCGGCGCCCTTATATACCTGCGCTGGCACTTATGGCAACTCTAGAACATTCTGAAGTTTATCGCTCATTCTCTTTCTCTCGCTGTTCGCAGTGTTCATCCAACTTGACGTTTCTCTTTGTGGAACATTCTACGTCATTCTTCGAACATTCTGCCTATTTCTCGTTGTTCGCTTCGCGTTGCCGCAGTATTCGTCACACTGCCCTCCACCTAAGTCTGATCGTCCCGATCAGACACACTTGCCGCTCGAACCGCTGCAAGTCTTTCCAAGTGGACTACTTTCATCTTGGTCCTCGGTCTCCCCATTGTCTGGATTCGATGCACTGCGTCCTTCAGTCCTTTGTCAATCTTAAACGGTCACGTCTGTGCTTGGAGGTGAAGCTTTTCTTTTGCTGCCACAATGCGTTACTGGACATTGCTTCCGGCTTAACTCTGGGAGTGCACCATCTCACATGGTCGTGCTTCTGCCGGCCACTGGTGGTGACCAGACCATGTCTCTTCTCATGGGCACCCTTTTCGCCAGATCTATGCCGCATCATCTGTCCATGACACCCAGACTCCCGCCTTCGTGCTGCACTGCCTTTAGCACATCTTGCTACATCCGGATCCTTACGCTGAAACTTCCGCCGTCGTTTCGTATCTCGCTCTTCCGCCGATGCTAACTTCATTGACCGGACATGTATAATCTCAACCTTGGCTTCCGGCTTAACTGCTCGCTTTTGCCGACCACCTTTTTCAGGACACTTCAAAGCGCGCCTACTGCTACCACAGCCGCTTCCATTTCCGGCCACCGGCGTATCACCATTGCAACGTGGTTCAGTGGCTTTCCTCCGGCCGGAAACACTGCCTGGCTCGCCATGACCACTCCCTTGTTGCGACCTCTTCTTCACTGAGATGGCGGAACCGTCACGCTTTTCCTGTATTGGTGAACCGCTTCCTTTTCCTGACGAAACCACTCCGTCTCTATCACTGCCAACCTCCGCCCAACTAACCGCTTCCGTTTCTGGTGGAATTTTCGACACTTCCTCTAAGTCTAACCGTCTGCTGCAGTACTGGCTGTCATAACCAACCCTAAGAGGCACTTTCCTGTGACGATCTGTCAGGATCATTCTCTGGAGGTCAATCTTCATGCCTTGGCCAAGTAAGAAATCCACGCCAATGATGACTTCATCCACAATGTCTGCCACTATAAACTTAGTGTACGAGGCCCAACCGTCGATTATTACCTCGCATGGTACTTCTCCTAACACTTGGGTGCGTTCACCAGTTGCAGTCTGCAGCTTTGCTCCAGGTAGTGGCTTCACATAAAAAGTGGCCAAATCCGGTCGAATAATGGAATGTGTCGCTCCAGTATCCACTGTCAGTACTCTCTCCTGCCCATTCACACATCCACCAATAGTGAGGTTGCTCGCATTCCGGCCAATTTGTGAGACGGAGATTATGGGCCCTTCAACTTCTGGAGCCAGCACGCGGCCCTTCCTGCTGGCTCGTTTCAGTTTAACGACTGATTGGAGTTGGCTTCGTCTCCTTCAGCCCTGCGTTTGCGTCCTGCTGAATTGTTGAGACCATTGGGACTTGCGCTGCAATCGCGGGCGAAGTGGCCTGACTTTCCACATTTAAAACATTTGCCAGAACCATGCTTTTTCTCGCCCAGCAGTTGGATAATCTTCTTCAGCATTTCATTTGTCTCGTCCGGTGTTTCCACTTCCACGCGATGTGCTTTGTAGGCTGGTCTACTTAGGAGCGCCGCCGTTTCACGCGTCTGAGCATACGAGACAGTTTCAGCAAATGTTGGCTTTGGATTCGCGTACGTCTCTCGCTTGGTATACACGTCCCGCATTCCGTTGATGAACCTCTGGATTTTTACTCTTTCGAGGTGCTCACCAGATGCATCTCCAATTGCCAAATGAGCCAACCTTTCAACCTCGGAGGCGAATTCCTGTAGAGTCTCGTTGGATTTCTGGCAGCGATTCTCCAGCTCCATCTGGTAAATCTGTCTCCTGTGCTCGCTACCATAACGTCTTTCCACTGCACCCATTAACGCATCGTAATTGTTCCTTTCACAGTCAGGAATAGTCTGCAAGATTTCCGCTGCAGGTCCTTTTAATGCAACGAACAGTGCAGCGGATTTATCCTCCATGCTCCAGTGATTTGCTGTAGCTGTCTTCTCAAACTGGAGCTTAAAGACTTGGAAAGGAATCGTGCCGTCAAAGGATGGAGTCTTTACCTTGGGCGCGCTGGTCGAAGAAGGTGGGCGATTCAACTGCATATCTCGGAGGCGACCTTCCAACTCTTCTACCTTAGCCTCGACTTTCTCCTGAATTAGCTCTTCGATTTTATCTTGTCGTTCCTCGATTTTATCCTGTCTCTCTCTGAGTTCCGCGTTATCTTTAAATAAATTCTCTTGTAGCTGAGTAATCTTTTCATCTAGCTGCGATGACATGTACGTTTTCTGTGCTTCCAGCTGCGAGGACATGCGTGTTTCCTGCACTTGCAGCTGGGATGAAATCTGTGATATGGCACCCAATAACATGTTCATGTCTATAGCCGTTGACGCACAAGGAGCCTTTCCCTGCTCTTCAAGCTTCGCTGATGTCTGTTCCACATCATTCGATGAACCAGCAACCTCTTCCTTGTCTTTGTCCTTCAAGGATGCCTCGTCGTCCTCACGATGGAAGTCGTGTTTGTCAACGTCGATGCCTTCCTTTTCCATAGCCTCTCGCAACCGTGATAGCAACTCCACTTTTCTTCCGGAGGTTGCTAAATTTCGTTTCTCCAACTCCTGCTTGAGTTCCTCAATCTTTAGATCCTGAATTTTTGCCATTTTCAGTAGTTTATCCTTCGGGATTTATTTAACAATCCCACTTCTGACACCAATTGTTACGATTATCCTCGAAACCTTGAGGGATTTCCCAAATATACTCGGGCTCGTATCGCTGGATTGTTAAATAAATGCTAACGATGACCGAATTGTAGTACAATTAACTTTATTGTACAACAAACAATTTACAATACTTGCTAATACAGTAAAAACACTTTACAATACTTGTTAAAGCAATAACAACGCTTTACTACTTGTTAACACAATTAAACTTATAGCTTGCTTATTCGCAACTCAATTCTCCGCTCACTTTACTTGTAGCTTGCTGACTTGTAACTAACTCACCTCGCGGTGGCGGCGCCCTTATATACCTGCGCTGGCACTTATGGCAACTCTAGAACATTCTGAAGTTTATCGCTCATTCTCTTTCTCTCGCTGTTCGCAGTGTTCATCCAACTTGACGTTTCTCTTTGTGGAACATTCTACATCATTCCTCGAACATTCTGCCTATTTCTCGTTGTTCGCTTCGCGTTGCCGCAGTATTCGTCACAATACCTATAATCGATGATAGTTAGGGGCGGTTGTTAAATGTCTGATTATCACTTCTTGCCGGTTAAACATCATTATCAACGTTTTCGACATCATGCATATAACATGTGATCGATAAAGCAGTATTTGTATTTAACCGGATCTTCTACCTCCGATTTGTGCTATGGCTGAACTGTATGAAATTTCGCATCCAAAGTAACAGAACAGCAAACAGAAACGCAGCTGCGGGTTAGCGCTAAAAGTTAACAAGCTAATTGGATTTTACCACTTTTTTCAATGATAGCACTGAAAAGAGAGTAAGCATCCATATGGATGAAACGATACCATGCAGGTATCGATACTTTTACTTGGAAGTCGAATGGAAGTATCGATACCTTAAAAATATCTTATCTGAAGTATCGATACCTACTCATATCGATACTTTTAGCTATGAAGGTATTCTGAATGAAGTAAATAAGTAAAATTTAGGTTTTTTTACCGACCACAGAGTGGTGTTGTCTACAGTTTTTTTTATTTCCAAAAGTAACCACACTCATTAACTGTCAAAATGCACAAATCTGTACAAATAAATGTACAAACCGTTTGATCCCTGCTTAATACTGGGTTTACATATAAGTAGATGATCCTAATTTTCGAGCTTAACTCCCTAATCTTAATTAGAAAAAGAGACTAGCCATAAAAAATCGTCCCTCGTTAATCTATAATTATAAAATAATCTCAGATTATCCTCTTTTATCTGCTAAATTAAGGAATTTAAAGATAACTTAATATAATATTTTATTAAAAATTCCTTCGCCTCTTTTTTCTTGCTAGCATCCACTTATCTTTACTTTCATATTGACATTTCTCCTCTTCGCAAAAATAATGGATTAAGCTAGGTGGAATACCGAAAAGTTATCGGTTTAATGTTATAAGTATTATTTTGTAATTACACATTAATGAGGGGATGCGGATGCGAATGCGGATGTCATGTATTTTTAAGAAATAATTTAGGTGGGTAAATTAGGTGATTTAGGTAAATAAAAAATGGAAAGTTAAATAATTTTTAATAAAATTCACCCGAAAATTTGTATTCCGCCCATAGTAAATATGTACATGAAAACCAAAAGTGAAAAGTGAACCGGTTCGGGGAATATTAAACTCATGATAAGACTGAATGTTTTTTAGTACTTGAATTTAATAATCGGAACATTGTACTTAATAAAAACTTTTTGAAGGGTCGTAAATCAAACCTGCGCCACTATATAACAACTCGCACGAGGTGACAAACTTCAAAAACTTGAAACTTGGCAAAATTGTAAATTCTTTTCGATTGACGTTGCACTAGTTGAGAGGACTTCCAGTTATATTTATGTATTTATTTTTATTGCAGTGCAATTATTACTTTTTGCGAATTTCATCGGATGTATCCTCCTGACTTTCATCTTCACAGTCTAGCATCATGGCACAATCGTTGTTTAAACGCCGGTTTTTTTCGAAAGAATTCTTCATTCTCATTCGTTTGGTTGTTTCGGAATTTGTCACGTCATGAGCGTTTTTCGATTTTAGTTTTTGTAACTCATTTTTAATGCTTTCTTCTGTGACTGGTTAGATATACGTCTGTGCACTTACACAATATTCCAGTGACCGAAAATAACAGTTATTTTTTTCGAGTTAAATTTGACCTAATATTTTTATTCCGAAATAAACGTCCTATCCGCATAATAAAGAAATCGCTTATCCAAATTAAACACATTTGGTATCATATGAAAGAGGACTAAAATAGCTTTTAAACGGAAATAATGAATGAAGGTTACCGCCGCTATATATATTTTTTTATAACTTAATACTAAGGAAATTCATGTAAATACATACCTGACCCAATGTTTGTTCTATGGTAATAAATTAACATTTTTATTGAAATATTTTTCAATGTGTGGCTTTCCTCTTTTAGACATTTCAGTTTTAAAGCTATTTAAGTCCTATTTCATTGGATACCAAACTTGTTTAATTTGGATAAGCGGTTTGTTTATTATCCGGAAAGTACTTTTATTTCGGAATAAAAAATATTTGGCCAAGTTTAACTCGCAAAAAAATAACTGTAATTTTCGGTCCCTTCAATATTCGCATTCGCAAAAGATCCGCATTGATTTGTGCGAATGCGAATGTTAAAATTAATGCGGAAGCTCCGCGGTTGCGAATGCGAATATTCGCAACAACCCTGATAGGAAGTAAGTATGTACATATGTAAAAGATTCACACTAAGATTCAGAGATTCTTTGGTATGAATTATGAAGGTTTTCTGAGAGCAAACTAAAAGCGCAGTTACCCACGGGTAAAAACGCAGAACGTGTCAGCTGCCACGATCTATCTTATAACATCTGCGTGTTAACAAAAACTCACCGCCGCATGACCGTGACGTAGACGTTGCATCTCTCTCTTTCTATCAACAGCAAACTTGATATGTTTCTACGTACTTCTACGCTACGTACACATTCGCGGTAACCGCGCTCTAACGGAGTATATAAACCATGTATGTACTAGGGTTGTTACGAATATTCGCATTCGCATTCGCAACCGCGAAGCTTCCGCATTTATTTTAACATTCGCATTCGCTTTCGCATTCGCAATAATCAATGCGGAGCTTTTGAGAATGCGAATGTTGCGCAAGTGCACCGATAAAACGCATATATAGCAAACAAAATGACAAATTGTAGCCAATATTTTTGCCTGTGGTCGTGGGAGTTTTTGTGTAACAAAACTGGTCAAATGTCATATTTATGAACTTTGATAAAAATATCTTTAAACATATTATTTCTTAAGCTATATAACCGAGCTATCAGTGGGCAGTCATACAAGTTCCAACTTCTGCTTGACCTTTGACGTACGTCAAAGAGAACATGGTCTTTTTAACCGACTTCCAAAAAAGGAGGAGGTTATCAGTTCGTCGGAATATTTTTTTTTTTTTTTTATGTATGTTACCGCATAACTTTGGACCACGTCTTTTTGCATCGGAAAGGTAGTGTCTCAGAGGTGGTCCCATACTAATCTGGTTGAGATCCGATCAGTGGATCATGAGATATATATATATATATATATATATTTTTTATATGGGAGTTGAAGTCGGTTTTTTTTTGCTAAAAATTATTTATTAACAATATTTTTTGTTATCTATGCTTTCAATACCTGCATTGGTTTCTTTCTTTATTATGAGTTTTGTTTTGGACCAATCTTAAAAAAACTACTAGACACAAAAGAAGAAAGTGCGCACTGTAATTCTTAACCAAATTTTCGTGATTTGCTTTTGATGCTACATATGTTCGCTTCAATACTTTCGAATGGGGATCTTTGGGGAATTTATTTTTAGTAAAAATTTAAAGAACAGTAATTTTGTTTACTTATCATGCAATATTTTGTTCGAAATGTACATTGGATCCTTGGCTAAAAACTTCTGTGGTAAAACTGACCCTTCTTTACTATTTAAAGTCAAAGAGTAAGCTCCTTCAATAAGGATTTCCAGCAGGAATGGTCAACGTCTGGCTATAAAAGAATCGGTGCACAAATAATTAAAAAACTACAGGTCTGACCTTTAATAAGATAAGAATTACGTAACTATCTGAGATTCAAATGCTTATAAAAAAACGGGGCATTTTTTTTTTAATAACAATATTCTGATCCGACTCCGCTGACAGCCATGACTTTGAAAACAGAATTTTGTTCAAAATATACATTCCTGGAAAATAATATTTAATTTATTTCCATATCCACCTATTTAGCTCGCTATAAGCACAAATTGTTCAAACCAGGCGCAGAAGAAAGAATTAAAAATTAGTTACAAAAACTAAAATCGAAAAACGCTGATGAAGTTACAGATTCCCCAAATTCTGAAACAGCCAAAGGAATGAGAATGAAGAATTCTTTTTAAAAAGCTTTAGAAAAACCTGACACATCTAGTTTGGCTTGTAAGCGCTGTTTAGACAACGATCTCGCCATTATGCTAGATTCCAATTGTTGTTTAAAAATAATTAGCTTCCGCATTCGCATCCGCATCCGCTAGTGTTAGCTGTTAGATATTCGCATCCGTATTCGCATCCGTGGATGTCTAAAATTCCACATTCGCAACATCCCTAGTATGTACTATATAATATGGATGTACCTCTGTATGTGTATTCGAAAAATGGTCACTTTGGGCCTTTTGCAGCGATAATGACGAGGTTCGACTTTTTGAAAGTTTTCTCAATGATATTTGATCAGCCTCGTTTGTTCCCAAACAATGTTTGTTGGCATAAATATGTACATATAGTACATGTCAACATTATTGTTATTTTTATGATTTTTCAACGATATTTGCTTTTATTTTTACATATGTATGTGTGTATGTTTGTATGTACATATGTTTATGTTAGGGTGTTCGATTATTCGCCTTTTTTACAACACGGGGTTTCGAGCTTTTCAAAAAATTAATAATAGTAATAATAGATCGGCGCTTACACATATGTTAGTGTTTGGCCGAGCTTCTCCTCCGTTTTGTGGCGTGCGCCTTGATGTTGTCACACAAAGCGGAGGGACCTACAGTTTTACGCCGACTCCGAACGGCGACTGTATTTTTATGAGAAGCTGTTTTTCATGGCAGAAATACACTCGGAGGTTTGCCATTGCCTGCCGGGGGACGTCCGCTGTTAAGAAAAAACCTTTTTTCTATATTTTTTTTGCGATGTTGCTTTGGCCAGGGCTTGAGCCCAGGTGTTATTCAAAAAATTGCCTTTGAAAAAATCGGTTGCAGATTTTTGAATTAAGAACCAAATCGGGTTTCTTTTACATAGTTTTCATAGTTAGTGAAAATGCTTATGCTGGTATGAAGTGACCAAAAATTAAAATAAAGCTATTAACAATAAAGATATCTTCTATTAAGAAAAGAGCAAAGTGAAATAAGTTCAATTTTCTTTTAGATCAAAAGTAAAACAAATAAACACCAAACGGCCCTATTTTAACTTTATTAATACTTTATTACACTTCTTCGGATTTTTTCGGATTGAGTAGTAAAAAAAAAGGCGTGAGTACTAAGTACTCATGAAATTTGATGTGTAAACATATGCGTACGGCAAAGCGTAAAAGTACGTTTGCATAAATATGTATATCAATCAAAGCTCGTTTGTTAATCACCCTATTTACACATACAAATCTCAGATCATTAGCCGTTAAATTTGTTGTACTTTTTATTCTCACAACTCAAGGAAAAGCTAGGTTTCTTCTCTGTGCGACCGCAATAACTTTTTTCTGCTATATTAAGTAATTTTAGAATATTTTAACTTAATAGTTTATTAAGAATACCTTCACAAACTTCTTTTCTTTGCAAGCGTCCATTTTTGTTTACTTCTACATTTCACATTTCTCCTCTTCTTCGCGAATATAATCGATAAAACTAGGTTGGATAAAGAAAAGTTATCGGTTTAATCTGAGATTATTTCATTTTTAATTCTTTTAATACATGATATTATTGGAATGATTACTAAAATATGATACTTGTAAATACTTGTGAATTGAAAACACCGCATCAATTAGTATTTTTGAGCTTGTAGTTTGAGCATTTAAATTAGTGTATATTCCTAAATTTAGTTTTTCTTTTAGGAATTTGATCTGTGGTTCTGCTTCATATGTCGCTAAGTTTACATTGAAGTCATGAATGCTGGGCTAGGCATTACAGCTTCGTAAATTTCACCCTAGCGATACCAAAGATGTATACACATCAAAAAAGTATACAATAGAAATCTGTTGAATTTTGTTTCAATTATCTACTTATGACTAGAGAAATTGTGCAGTTTCTTAGTTCTTATATTCTATGGGGACACTTTAAAGCATTTGAGTCACCAGTAAGTGTGAGTAAATGAAGCTAAAATTATCAATGTAGCTTACTGCAACAAGGTCGCAAGAATTGCGATTCACTCCGGGAAATTCGGGAAAAAATATTCTTCGATAAAAATCTTGGACCACCTTAGTGTACATACCAACATCAGAAAGCATGTAGTTGCCGCCACTCTATTATGTAATCAATTAGGGCTCGCTTGACCGTGTGGCGCTCAGCGTCCAACACATACTATTGCTGCAATATACAAATATTTTTTAACCGACTTCCAAAAAAGGAGGAGGTTATCAGTTCGTAGGAATATATTTTATTTTTTTTTTATGTATGTTACCGCATAACTTTGGACCACGTAAACCGATTTCGATTCGATTCTTTTTGCATCGGAAAGGTGGTGTCCCAGAGGTGGTCCCATACTAATCTGGTTGAGATCCGATCAGTGGATTATGAGATATATATATATATATATTTTTTTTTTATATGGGAGTTGAAGTCGGTTTTTTTTTTGCTAAAAATTACTTGTTGTATGAATGTTCAACGGTACACACTTGCTACTATGGTGTTCAAAGCAGTACATACCGTCGCCTGGGTAAAAGATTGTCGACGATACATATTCATAAACACGCAAGCATACGGATCAGATTTTTTTGCACTATGAGCTTTTGATTTTAACATGCCGCCATTTCTTGCTGGACGCCCGTTGCTCAACCGTTCGTCCATACATCCATTTGGCGTAGTAAATCGAAAGCAAGTTTTCTAGTTTGGGTATTTAGTTTATTGCACTCTTAGTTGTTGGTCGCAGCCGAAGTGTGTCAAAAGATACGAGTTTTAAGTTGCTTTGTTTTGTTTTGTTTTTAATTATGTATTTTCATTTTTAATTTGGATTTGTTTTGATTATGTATTTGACGCGCAGAGTCTGATTAAAGGTCCCCACACTCACCGACGTGTACGTATGCCGTGTCTGTTTGACGTAGCAACATATAAAATTTACTGTTTGATAGAGAGAGAGAGAGGCACGCTTAACCGTCGCACGTACACGGTGGTGAGCAGCGTTGCCAGGTTTACGTTTTTAACGTCATTTGGACGTTTTTTGTGTCCTGTTGACGTTTGGACGTTTTTTGTGTAAAAAATGACGTTTTTTAACTTCCCAGTAATTTTTCTCTATGCACAATATATTCAATGTATAGCGTACTATTTGCTTGTAGAGTACATAAGTACCTACGCTCACACTTTCGGCAAATTTGTTACTAAATCTTGTAAGTAGAACCGATTTGAATTATTTTCTTAATAAATCTTTACAAGCTTTGTTTTTGGCAGCAGGTGCCTCAAAGATATTTATTCTATGGACATATATGACTTAAATATGATGCAACAAAGTTTGAAATGTGGATTTATATTGTGTTAGTTATATAATGAGCTAGGCTTTTATGAAAAAATAATAAACATTAAATAAACAAAAGAAAAACAGCCAAAATCGATCAAAATGTTGACGACTTAATCAGCTGATCACAAGTGTATGTATAAAATGATTTTTATATTAACGATCTCAAACTAGTTTACAATAGTGGTATTCACCAAATTGTTGTCAACAGTCGTTGCTTGAGCTCATCTGCTGTTTTGCCAGAGTGCCAGGCCACTTGCTCACTTTGGTGAGTACCACTAATGAATTTTAAATGTGCTCTGTCAAAATGACATTTTAATATACCTTACGTACATATGTACCTTTGTGTACAATTAACGAACAACATACATGGAAAATACGTTTTTGGGTAAGAAATGACGTTTTTTCAGACCAAGAGGGACGTTTTCTCATGCCGAAAACCTGGCAACACTGGTGGTGAGTTTCCATTTACATGGCGATCTCATAAGTTTGATCGTGTCAACTGACACGTTAACGTACGTGAGTGTGGCTGACACGATCAAACTTATGAGAGCGCCATGTAAACGAAAACTCACCACCGTGTATGTGCGACAGTTACGCGTGCTTCTCTCTTGCTCTATCAACAGTGAATTTTATATGTTGCTACGTCGAACAGACACGGCAGACGTACACGTCGGTGAGTGTGGGTCAATAATGATAGAATACAAGATTGCGCCAATCGAGCTGAGAGCAACTGGCCGTGACGTCAAAATATACCAGAATGAGAGAGCAAGACGAACTCGACAAGAAAAAGACGAAGCATCGAACAAAAGGCAGTATTGCCAAGTTTTGAATTTGAAAAAGCACCAAATTTTTATTGGTGTCTTTTATGGACTTTATATGAATACATAATTTTATTGTAAGGACGTCGATTCAAATTAATAAAAATCAATGTTTCTTGCACAACGGTCGATTTCTTCTGGCATGATTGAAGGTGCTGCACATACATATTTCGTTGTCGCTCATGATTGTCACTGTGCCATAATTTTGTTTAAATTTTTGTAAAATTGCTTAGCACACTTGCGATTGCTATAAATTTTGCTTCCATTTTTTTTAAGATTTTCTAATTTGAATTCTTCAAACTAAAAACAAAAGCACCAAAAACGCACCAAGCACAAAACTCAAAAATTTTCCCGTTTTGAATACCCACTAAATTTGGTGCGAAAAGCATCAAGTTGGCAACAGTGAATGTAAACAAAAGTATATTATGACGTCAGCGATTGGGTGGATGCTGTCAAATCAACGAAGAGAGGGTTAGCGGTCCGCGACTGGCGTGACCTTTATTTTCTGGATCGTGAGTGTGGGCACCTTAAGGCGTCGAAGTCTAGCTGCCGTACCCAGACAAAAGCGTTGTCGTTTTCTGACGCCTAGCGTTAACGCCAAAGTGCCATACCTAAAAAAAAGCGTCAACGCTACGTCAAATGCAGAAATCACGCCAACAATAAGCATATAACAACATAAGCACGAAAACAAGTAAGAGCAGCGCTGTCTTCGGCTATGCCGAAGGCTTCATACCTTTCATAAACATCTGAAAAATTTACTTTAACAGATTACTGCATTTGAAAAAATTTATATATTCACAGTATACATAGATAGAGGAGATACATATATAAAAAATCATATCTAAATAATCAGAGGTATGGAAGATATACCTTAATAGCACCAATCTAAGTGATTTTCACTGCTGTGTGATCGGTATGTAAACCGGTAACACAATTTAATGGGTTAAGCTTCCTACATAAAGGAGATATATCGCAAAAACTGGTATCTGAACAATCAGTGGTGTAAGAGATAAAGCTTATACAGCATGGATTTTGACGATCAGTTGTATGCGAGCTATATGTAAAAGTGACCCGATCCTTGTTATTCTCACTGTAAGTTTTCTGTTGATAATGGGTGGAAGTATTTCAAAATTGCATGTTCCTATCTGCATAAATGGAGGAGTTATAACGAAAATTCTCATAACGGAACAATCAGTTATATGGGAGATATATGTTATAGTGACCCGATCTTTGTTATTTTCACTGTAAGTATTTTGATAGTACTGGGTGAACACGATGCAAATTTTTATGTTCCTAGCAGCATAAATGCAGAAGTTATGGCGAAAAATCTCATATCTGAACAATCAGTTGTATGGAGGCTATAGGTTATAGTGACCGGATTATCGCCATTTTCACTGAAAGTATTCTTTTGATAATGAGTGACAACAGTGCAAAATTTCATGTTCCTAGCTACTTAAATGAAGGAGTTATACCGAAAAATCTTATATCTGAACAGTCAGTTGTATGGGAGCTATAGGTTATAGTGACCCGATCTTTGTAATTTTCATTCTAAATTTTCTGTTGATAATTGGTGGAAATACCGCAAAATTCCATGTTCCTATCTGCATAAATGGGGGAGTAATAATGAAAAATCTCATATCTGAACAATCAATTGTATGGGAGCTATATGTTATAGTGGTCCGATTCTTCCGGTTCTGACAAATGATTAAGACATTATAAAAATACACCCACTTACCAAATTTCATCCGGATATCTCGAAAACTGAGAGACTATATTGCATACAAACAGACGGACAGACGGGCATGGCTAAATCGACTTAGCTCGACGTTCTGATCAGTTAAGTATACATTTTAGTGGGTCTATCTCTTCTTATTCTGGTACTTACAAACATCGTACCAAAGTTATAATACCATTTCATGCTCATGAAAGGTATAATGACAGTTTCGCCGTTTTCTGCAGCCAACTTCAATAGCTTACGCCCTGTCAAAATCGGTTTTCCAACCGCTCAGCGTTGACGCCACGTTGTTTCGGTATGCTTCATACAAATTGTATGGACATGAGAATTTTTTGACAGCCAGACAACGCAGATTCTTTTGTTTAAGTATGGCAGTAAGCGGCTAACAAAGCTGCTTACCCTACTTACGCACATACATACATACATATTACACTAGTTTACAACCAAAAAACCTGAGAACGAAACCATCCAATTCCCATGTAACCTCGGACGATGAGTACGAAATTCACCTAATTTGATTCTGTTATTTATACCATGTTCTGGACGACATCGAAAACATGTTTTGGTTGCTTAAACGTGTTTTCGACCTAAAACGTGTGTTTTCGTCCATGTAAACTCTGTCAAACGAAAACCAGTTTGTACTGAAAACTACTGGAAAAGTCACGTTCCACTCATTCCAATCGGTGTCTGAACTAGTTTTTTTTTTATTATTCATCGAAGTGGAAGTAATATTTTATCATCTTTAATAAGCCATTTCGGATTTATTGNAGGAGTTATACCGAAAAATCTTATATCTGAACAGTCAGTTGTATGGGAGCTATAGGTTATAGTGACCCGATATTTGTAATTTTCATTCTAAANGTTGTATGGGAGCTATAGGTTATAGTGACCCGATCTTTGTAATTTTCATTCTAAGTTTTCTGTTGATAATTGGTGGAAATACCGCAAAATTCCATGTTCCTATCTGCATAAATGGGGGAGTAATAATGAAAAATCTCATATCTGAACAATCAATTGTATGGGAGCTATATGTTATAGTGGTCCGATTCTTCCGGTTCTGACAAATGATTAAGACATTATAAAAATACACCCACTTACCAAATTTCATCCGGATATCTCGAAAACTGAGAGACTATATTGCATACAAACAGACGGACAGACGGGCATGGCTAAATCGACTTAGCTCGACGTTCTGATCAGTTAAGTATACATTTTAGTGGGTCTATCTCTTCTTATTCTGGTACTTACAAACATCGTACCAAAGTTATAATACCATTTCATGCTCATGAAAGGTATAATGACAGTTTCGCCGTTTTCTGCAGCCAACTTCAATAGCTTACGCCCTGTCAAAATCGGTTTTCCAACCGCTCAGCGTTGACGCCACGTTGTTTCGGTATGCTTCATACAAATTGTATGGACATGAGAATTTTTTGACAGCCAGACAACGCAGATTCTTTTGTTTAAGTATGGCAGTAAGCGGCTAACAAAGCTGCTTACCCTACTTACGCACATACATACATACATATTACACTAGTTTACAACCAAAAAACCTGAGAACGAAACCATCCAATTCCCATGTAACCTCGGACGATGAGTACGAAATTCACCTAATTTGATTCTGTTATTTATACCATGTTCTGGACGACATCGAAAACATGTTTTGGTTGCTTAAACGTGTTTTCGACCTAAAACGTGTGTTTTCGTCCATGTAAACTCTGTCAAACGAAAACCAGTTTGTGCTGAAAACTACTGGAAAAGTCACGTTCCACTCATTCCAATCGGTGTCTGAACTAGTTTTTTTTTTTTATTATTCATCGAAGTGGAAGTAATATTTTATCATCTTTAATAAGCCATTTCGGATTTATTGTTAATTGGCTAGCCAAAGTAAAATAAGAATAAGAGTAAAAGGTTGTTAACGAAAAGAAAATGAAGGATAAGTGTTTTGCTTCTGTTTTTGTGTAGCAAAACTGTAATCAAAGGAAGTAAGAAATGTCAACGAAAACACTAACAACCTCACACCGGTTCACAGGCTTCAGCCCACAATCCCAAAACTCGTTTCCAAAGTTTTTTCGTTGTCGGTCAGAACAGGGTATTAGTTTCTAATATCTAAAGAATCCGTTAACTAAAACAAATGATACGAAGTTTTCCTGTTTTTCCACGTAACTCTTTGACCGTTTTATTTTTGAAAATGGGGTTAATGTACTACATATATTCTATATAACATACTATTGAAAACGACACCAAAACTGAATGCGTGTCTCTACCAGAACCAGAGTTATGAGTATTCGAAATTTAGTATCTGAAAGGAAGCTCGAGAAAAAATCTATTTTTCCGATAGCACACAGAAAACCGTTGCTCTACACTTTTATAATGTGTTCATAAACTTGTAAGTGTAAAAATAAAATTTAAAAGAAATTATTCATTATTCATGATTATATACACTAACTAAAAAACTACTGTTATACCTGTTTTTGTATTAAGTGCGTTGAATCTGTACGATCCACAAGCAGTTATATTTCCTGATCTGGTTTTGAGTTAGCTTTTGGATATAGGTGTGGGATATGCCAATATTTATATAAAAAAAATTGCTCGCCATGTTTTTGGAGGTAAAAAAAAATATGTATATTTTTAAAATATATAGGAAAACGACTTCCGAAAAAAATTTTATTCGCTTCTTAAAACTAACATATTTACAAAATATATGAGCAAATCTCACGAGTTGTAAATTTTTGGACAAAAACGTGTTTTTGGTCAAAAATGGAAGCAGACTTTTGTATCTTAGAAAATTTATTATCTTCAGTTTTGTAAAAAGAATAAGATTCCAACGCGGGATTGTATTTAAACGAAAATTTGAAAAAGATATACTGAAAAAAGGGAAAATAACCACTCGTGCTCTTCCACGATAGCACCATAGATAGATAGTTAGTTGGGTATGGCACTACGGCCGGTAGGTGTATTGTGCCCCAATCACAGTAGCACCATACGCAGTCATCTAACACGTTTACTCGCACGCCTTAACTTAAAAGTCATATTATTCAAGAGTAATTAAACATTGGCGTGGGAGAATTTTACACAATATTCCTTAAGCACATATGTACATATATATTACTTTCTTCATGTTTATAACAATTTTAGAATGAGTTTCGATTTGGCCAATAAAAATAGTAAAAATGGAATTTCAGTTTCTCAAATCATATCTTTTACTCAATGTATTTTTTTTTCATTTGGTGGCACACTAGTTCTATTACAATAGAACAGTGATTCCCAAAGTGGTCCAGTTGGACCCCCAGGGGTCCACGGGTGACTCGACGGGGGTTTACGTTGGCGTGAAAAAATATGGGGGTGCACGAGTTATAAGTGAGGGTCCACGAAAATTATTCTTATGGTTGCTTGGTAGCCTCTATATTTAACTAAAATTTTTTTGAGTGGTGTATAGTGCTCTTGACGCACTTCTGCACTTACCGTCACTTTGTGTCTTCATACGTGTGGGCGCCTTAAAAGCCACCTGTAGACTAAAACCGAAACGGACGTTGGTATAACTCTCAGTAGGGCGAGGCGGAAATTGCTGGCGGCAGAGATTTGAGCATTTGAATAGAGATTCAATGCCACAGGATAGTACGCCACCATTACCTTTGTTGAAGAGATTCTATAATATTAAGTTCCTTGAGACTGAATGCTGGTTGAATTCCAGCACTGAGCCAGGACTCATACATTACTGATTGCTCCAAAACTGACTCTGGGTCGGGATCTGGGGTCATTTTCGAAGTTAATGGTAATAAGCTTTTTGAGTTTGGTGCTTGGTGTGTTTTTTGGTGCTTTTTTTTTAGTTTGACGACACCAAATCTGCAAATCTCAAAAAATGGAAATTAAATTTAAGCAATTGGAAGTTTCGTAAGGAATTTTACAAAAATTAAAACCNTGGTGCTTTTTTTTTAGTTTGACGACACCAAATCTGCAAATCTCAAAAAAATGGAAATTAAATTTAAGCAATTGGAAGTTTCGTAAGGAATTTTACAAAAATTAAAACAAAATCATGGCACAATGACAATCATAAACTAGAGAGCATATGAATGTCAAAAAATATGCCAGAAAGACATACGGTAATTTGCCATTGCCTGCAAAGATGTCCATGTTACTGGGACCAAGAATCGATCTGTAGACTTTTAGTTTGGGCTGAATTTGTTATAGAAATCAAATTTTGTTATGCTTATGGTTTGAAGCGGTCGTTTCTTTAGTTCACGAGATCATAAGAGGCTACAGTGTGGATTTAAACTTCCACATAGTTCATGAAACTTAATTTTTTGTTTTTACTTTCGTTTGATAGGAATTGTAGAAAAATTAAGCACAACGAAGAAAAATTAATATTTAAACTGCACAAATCTAAGCTGGACACAGAAGTTAGAAAATAAGAACAAAAATATTTACGTCGCCTCGTTTGGACAAAAATATTCGAATTTATAGAAAACAATGAATTCGATCGCCGAGCAAGCAACATTAATTTTTAACCGACTTCCAAAAAAGGAGGAGGTTATCAGTTCGTCGGAATATTTTATTTTTTTTTTTTTTTTTTTTTTGTTTTTTTTTGCATAACTTTGGACCACGTCAACGTCAAATCGATATTTCTTTTTGCATCGGAAAGGTAGTGTCTCAGAGGTGGTCCCATACTAATCTGGTTAAGATCCGATCAGCGGATCATGAGATATATATATATATATATTTTTTTTATATGAGAGTTGAAGTCGGTTTTTTTTGCTCAAAATTACTTGTTATTAATTTGAATCGTAATACCTACAATAAAATTTGTTATGCATATAAAGTCCATTACATCTCAATAAAAAATTTGGCGCTTTTCTCGAAAAAAAACGCGATTTTTCTTGGGTTTTAGTGCTTTTTCAAATTCAAAACTTGGCAACACTGAGGCTGAGGTATGTGCAATCCTCAAAGCCATGGACTACGTGGTGGAAAATAGGTGGAGGAGGGCAAAGAGTTTACGTGACTGCAGGGACAGCCAAGCTGCACTTAAAGTATTGGCCAGCCCTCTAACTAAGTCCTTTCAGACTTGTTCGGAAATGCAAATCTCTATTAAATTATGTTCGTAAACATAAGGAGCTTTCTTTACTTTGGGTGCCAGGTCACTCGAGATTACCCAGGCATTCCTCGATCTGCAACCAGCTATAGCACTCCCCACCTCGGCCATCGAAGCCATTATCAGAAACGGAGTGAATACTTCGCTTATCAATGACTGGAAAGCATCGAGGGGATGCAGGTGGGAAACCCGATGTTGCCTTCAATCCAGAAGGGCTATTTAGTTTTTTGCTCTCATTGATAGACGGGACTGCATACTACTTGTTGGACTGCTGACTGTTCACTTCACTTGTCACAAACACCTGAATGCGATAGTCGTAAATGAAAACTCTNAATGCAAATCTCTATTAAATTATGTTCGTAAACATAAGGAGCTTTCTTTACTTTGGGTGCCAGGTCACTCGAGATTACCCAGGCATTCCTCGATCTGCAACCAGCTATAGCACTCCCCACCTCGGCCATCGAAGCCATTATCAGAAACGGAGTGAATACTTCGCTTATCAATGACTGGAAAGCATCGAGGGGATGCAGGTGGGAAACCCGATGTTGCCTTCAATCCAGAAGGGCTATTTAGTTTTTTGCTCTCATTGATAGACGGGACTGCATACTACTTGTTGGACTGCTGACTGTTCACTTCACTTGTCACAAACACCTGAATGCGATAGTCGTAAATGAAAACTCTATTTGCCCATCCTGCCTTGAAGAGGATGAGACGGTGGAACATTTTTTGTGCTTCTTGCTTGCTTAGTTGTTTGTCATAGATTGTTCTAGATTCGGTATTTTCGCTATTGCCAGTTTCTGAGGCAAAAAAAACTTTTCGGGTTTGTTGTTTCAAGTTTTGTGTTTTAAAAATGTGAGTGAAAAATATTTTTCGCATCACTTTAAAACACGGAGCGATAAAAATAAAAATGATGCCATCGTCACAAATAAACTATTTTACAACTACGCCGAATGCAAATTCATGAGTGAGCCGAA
Organism: Rhagoletis zephyria; assembly: GCF_001687245.7. Taxonomy (NCBI): domain Eukaryota; kingdom Metazoa; phylum Arthropoda; class Insecta; order Diptera; family Tephritidae; genus Rhagoletis; species Rhagoletis zephyria. The sequence continues at coordinate 3,058 of NW_016163621.1, read as the reverse complement.
CATGTGAGGAGTTTATGGTGAAGAGAATGTGAATAACGCCCCCGGGTGAGAGAGTACTTTGATGACTTTACGAGCTCTGTTTTTTTAAACTTGCAAGTGAGTAATCTGTTCTTTTTTTTTTACTCGCAAAAGTGTAATTTTTCAACGTTTAATTTTAACATTTTGAAGTATCTAAAATTATTACATTTAAAAAAATCTTAAAATTTCAAAAATAACAAAATAGTTGCGACAGATATTCAGCATGTAGGCATTTTTATACCCGAGCACACTTGTGCACAAGGATATTATAACTTTGTTCACATAACGGTTGTTTGTAACAGGCAAAACGAATCGAGATAGATATAGACAAATGTATACTTAAATGATCAGAATGAAAAGAGAAATCGATTGAGCGGTGACTGCCTGTCCGTCCGTCTGTCCGTCTGTGCACACGATAACTCGAGTAAAAATTGAGATATCTAACGAAACTTTGTACGTGCACTTCTTTCGGGCGTAGGACGGATGGTGTTGAAAATGGGCATAATCGGACAATAACCACGCCTACCTCCCGTATAACGGTAATTTTCCGATATACTAAAACTGCGATATTTTAGTAACTACTGAAGATAATTCACTCAAAATTGATATTTACAATAATTTTTAGAGGAAAAATAAGAATATTATAAATTTTTGGAAAATGGGCGCAGCCACGCCCACTAATGGTCACATGTGTATATCTTGGAAACCGCTGCACCAATTTCTTCCAAACTTGGCACATTTGTTAGCCTTGCTACAGCATATCAAATTTTTGAATCGGACAACAACCACGCCTACATCCCATATAACGGTAATTTGGAGAAATAAGAAATCTTCGATAAATCAGTAAATATTAAAGCTAATTTATTCAAAACTGATGCTTGCAACAATTCTTTACCAAGAAATACGTTTATGATAAAATTTTGGAAAATGGACGTGGCACCGCCCACTTATGATCACATATATGAATCTCGGTAACTGTTCTACCAATTTGTACCACATTCGGTGCGGTTATTGTGCTTGCTACATAGAAGCAAAACGTTGAAAATTATTGAAATCGCACGGATTGAGGCCGTTTTTCATATAAAGGTAAATTTCAGAAATGCTTGAAACTGCAATATTTCGAAATTTAAGTACACTTATTTACTCAAAATTGATACACCCCGGCTTACCATGTAGCGGTAGCTTTCGGAAAGGTGAAAACCATGTATTTAATACTTACGNTAAAGGTAAATTTCAGAAATGCTTGAAACTGCAATATTTCGAAATTTAAGTACACTTATTTACTCAAAATTGATACACCCCGGCTTACCATGTAGCGGTAGCTTTCGGAAAGGTGAAAACCATGTATTTAATACTTACGCCGGGTATTTAATGATCGGAACTTAGACTTTCTTACTTGTTTTTTTTTTTACTTTCGTGGTAAACTCTTGAAACTTCACGGATATGTTTGTTTTTGATGCCAACGTTCATTTTCTCTAATATGAACTGGCTTTGTGAAAACTTTTCAAAGTTATTAAAAAAAAACAATTGTGATTTTTTCGACTGACAATGAAAAAATTAGTACTTTCGCTACTTTTTCGCCTAAATAAACGCTTTACAAAATTGTTCAAATACTAGATTTTTTTATTGTACTCGTTTCTGGAACTCCATTGATTGAAATAAAAGCAAGAAGAATACTTTAGCGGTTTTTTATGCCGAGAGAAGGGAGTGACACTAAAAAACAACTCGTGAGATTTGCTCATATAGACAGGAATTGATACCATCTCTGGTTAACACTAATCTCCAGTTAAACATCGTTACCGTCGTCATCGACACAATGTTATATGCATGGAGTCAGCAACGTCGGTAACGACGTTTAACTGGGGATTAATGTTAACCAAAGGTGGTGAAAACGGCCCTAAAAGTAAGTTATTCGCACGAGAGTAAAAATAATAATTTTTGCATTGACCACATTTAAGTTTAACAAGTTACAAGTAACAAGTTATTTAGAGTTATAAATGGGAATTATATACATAGATAAATAACAGAAAGAAAACAAATAATTTTTAGCAAAAAAAAACCGACTTAAAAAAAATATATACAAATGGGGCGTTCTTTGTCAGAAANCCCCCCCCCCCCCCCCGTCCCTGCACACTTTAATTTTTGAGATAAATTAATGATTTTGGTCTTAAATCTTAAATTTTTTCTTAACTAATCTAGTTTTTTATGCCGTATGGCGAATTTTGATACTTTTGTGATTTATAAGCGTTTTGGTCACTTTTTTGGCCAAAGATGAGTACGAAAAAACTAAAAAAGCGAAGAAAACTATTTGGGTGTCTTTTTTTCTTTTTTTACAAAAACAAAAATATTTAAACTTTTAGAAATTTTAAAAAGTTAACCCTTTTCGGCAAAAGTGGTTAAAAAAATATAAAATTTAATACTTTAACAATTATTCTATCCATAATAAGTCACCCTAGGAAAAAATTTCGTAGAACTAAACTTACTTTGAATTTGCCAAAAAATACCAATAACATAAAAAAAATGTCAATTTTTGGTTTTGCATTTGGCAATTTTGTTGCAAAATACAGTGTTCAAAAAAATCTGAAAATTCGCATCCATGTTTTGTAGCATAATTTAAGCATTTTTTGTTAAATGATTAAATGTTGATTTCTCGATTTCATTTATAAATTTCAAATCTCACCATAATATAATAATAGATTGGCGCTTACACATACATATGTTAGTGTTTGGCCGAGCTTCTCCTCCGATGTGGAGTGTATAAGTTTTTATAAAATATAGATTCCGCAAACAACAAAGCTGCAGGAGCTGACGGCCTGCCAGCCGAACTATTCAAGTACGGCGGCGAGGAGCTGATGAGGTGCATGCATCAGCTCGTATGCAGAATATGGTCAGATGAACGCATGCCCGACGACTGGAATTTAAGTGTGCTCTGCCCAATCCACAAGAAAGGCGACCCCGCCATACGCGCCAACTACCGCGGAATCAGCCTTCTAAGCATAGGTTATAAGGTCTTATCGAGTGTATTGTGCGAAAGACTGAA
>NW_016163620.1:15382-35571 GCF_001687245.7 Rhagoletis zephyria | reverse complement strand
CCAAATATCGCAACGACTCATTCAGGTAATAAGAAAACGACTTGCCCAGGCGAGTTGCATTCGGCGGACGTTTTATGGCGACTGGTAATAGACAATCAATTCGATGGCAATAAATTTGTTTCCGATGGCGAGACAATTCTCGTAACTGTAACACCATATGACAGTAAATTTTATAAACAAAAAAAAATATTGTATTCGCGAAGCTAGGGACCTAAAATAGTTAACTACGTATTTAGTTTCGCTCACTGACGTCAGGATTTTTTTTAAAGGACTTTCAAATTTTAAATATATATGTAATTAAAAAAAAATATTTACAAAACTCAATGCAATGTGGAATAACAATGTGGATATCATATTCAAGAGAAAAATCTATATAATTAAAAAAAGTTTAAATTTTTTGGTGCATAAGGACGATAAGGACATCTGCAAATAAGTATTTTTGAAAAAGTTGTATGTTATTAACTAATATACGCACAACCACATTTTCAAATTTAAGTCTTCCAACTTTATTAGCTTAAAAAATTAAATTTATTAAAAGGGCATGTTCAATACTTATTGGTCATTGCGAACCAAAAGACTTAATTGTTTTTTTATTCAACAGATTTTTGTCTTTCATGGGTACCAAAACCCATATTATTATTCCACATTGCACTGAATGTTTTTAATCATATAATTTCGATAGAAATCAGGCATTATAGTATACAAATTGAAAAAGCCAGCTGTGCGCGGCCACTAAATTTCATCCGATCGTCACCAAATTTTATATTCGAAGTATTAAGGCTAAAAGCAAACTTTCCGGCGGTTTGAATTCATTTTTAACGGTATATCATATTTGCAATGCTACAAATTTAGGTTTTTTACTCCACCATGAACCGATGGACCGTGGAGGTATTGCAAGCACATAGGCCGCCCGCCGGCGTACAATTGTAAGTCAATTACATCCAGACATTCACTGCAAATTGGAGGAGAAGCTCGACCAAACTACGTAGTAACCAAATGTGGGCAATACACATTTATTTGCTCTTACCACCAACTAACTTGATTTTGACAAGACCAGTTACCACAGTTACATAGTATGTTGGTCAAAACCGGGAAATACCACCAAACTCAAATCGCACAACAAATGTTGATGAAGAATCTCAATATTGGCGAAGGGTCAATGTTAACATATGTTTTTGCTCCAACTTTTATTATTATTTTTTTACCTTTTTATTGTAAAAATAAGTTACATACATACATATTGCGTGTTGGAGAATCCAAATATAATAAATAAATTGCTTACGGATGTACACTCCTAGTCATTTGAATAGCGCATCCTTTTGATCCTGAGTATGTACAGTTTTCATTTTGTTTGTTTGATATTCATTAAGCCTTTATGAAAACGTAGCATATTCTACAATAAAAAAACGTGTAAATCCGATTTTAAAATTTTATACAAATTTAAAAAAAGCTTCAGCAAAGGGGCGCGCTATCCTAATGACCTGCAGTGAATAAGTTAATAAATCATTCAATTTTAGTAGTGCAAGTTTCAAGTAGCTGCAAAATAGCTTTGATTTTTTGCCACTTTTTTTTGTTGCTGCGCATTTTCTTTCAGATAAAAAATTTGTCGAACATACTTTGTATGGAAGAAAAATGCATTTCACTGCTAACAAAAAAAAAATTAAACAAAATTACCGGTATTTTATAGCCACTTAGAACTTGCACTTTATTGCACTAAAATTGCATGGGATAAAAACTACATACCCGAAGTTTTTCCAAAAATAGTATTACCTCATTCTTTTGTTGACGTTTTTCTTTAAATTGTATAAAATTTGAAATTCGAATTTAAAAGGGTTTTGGTGCATAATACGCTATATGTTTATAAAATATTAATGACTAAGTTAAATAAACACAAAGAAAACTGTAAATACTGAGGATCAAAAGGGCACGCTATTCAAATGACGAGGAGTGTATATATCGTCGTTTAAAGTACAAAACCGCGTAACTGACATTGGCTGCCAAAACTTGGATTTGCTCACACAAGCTCTTGGCTCAATCCTTATCCATTAGTCCTGAAATATACTAGGCAGATATGCGATTGCTTTATAAAAAAGAGAACCATCTTAAAATATGAGTATTTTTACGCTCTAGCAAATAATTTCTACAACTTCACATACGCAATTTTGCATTTTACTGATACGCGGTTTTGACGACGATATGCATGTAAATGAAAGTTTATCATTGATTTACTATGTGTTTTTTCATTAAAATGTTATCAATGGAAAGAAACCTTTGCATCACTAATTCAGTGGCACCAATGGGTAACAGCGTTCTCTATAAAGACACTGTAAATTTCTGGGTCAGTTTTCCGCTCTGCGAATTCTCTTATCTAACGAATGCATACTTTGTGCTAGTGTATTCCAAAACATATGTATGTATATACCGTCGTTTAAAGTACAAAACCGCTTGTGTGAGGTTGCATAAATTGTTTTATAGAGAGTAAAAAACACACATGCGTATTTCAAAATTGTTCTGTTTTTTATAAAGCAATCGCATTTCTGGCTAGTATATTTCAGGACGAATGGATAAGGATTGAGCCAAGAGCTTGTGTGAGCAAATCCAATTTTTGGCAGCAAATGTCAGTTACGCGGTTTTGCAGTTTAAACGACGATATGAATGTATATCACCGATATCTACGTTGTGACTAAAGGTGTAGCATGTAGTTACTCGTACTATCATTTGCTTGTTATTATTTTCTTTTAGTAATACATTTGCACTAAGCGCCCATTTGAACTTATTTCAAAATAAAGTAAATATACATACATACAATATTTAAGTACTTACATATGTACATGAAGTTCATTGTTTCTCTTGCTGCATTAAAGTCGTTCTCTTATCAAATAAATAGTAGCTCTTTAGATTCATATCACAACAATAAACAATGCTTCTGTTTGTATTTGTTTAAACGTCAAACTCAGTAACTACTAAAAATTTAGAACGAGTACGCGCACACAACGTAAATGTACCCGCGCATGTTGAATGATAGGAGCTGCACAAACACAAAGCGCCCCTACCTCATACACCCCCTCTCTTTTGTTTTAACATAAATAGAGTATCCGCAATCAAAAAAACAAAAAGAAACCACTTTAAACAGGCTTTAATGACGAACACCATCAAAAACATTACCAATACAACAACAGGCCGAAATGTGGCCCTCACAACTCAGACGGTGTTCTACTGAGTGCACATTTGCTGAATTAAGATCAAAATGATCTTTTGAATATCATTAAAAAATCTTAATATTTGTGACGAAAATTAATACATATTATAAAAAGGCGAAGTGGTGCAGCGAGGGCGGTGAAAAGCGAGCTGCACCTACAAAGGCAATGATTTGTGGCCGTCCGTTCTTTGGTTGATATACATATACTAAAAAAAATGTGTCAATCATGCAAAGTATACGCTTACGAACACACAGTTAATACGCTAGTATGTACATTAGAGTGGTCCAAAAAAAATAAAGTCGCAGTTTTAATGCCGGCACACCCTAGGATTGATCTATATCGAAAAAATATACCTCTATATTCAGGGAGTGCTCAAAGCGCTCAAAGTTTTCTATGTATTTTATATGGAGAAAAAAAGAATTTTTCGTAGAAATGGTATAAAACTCTTGAAAATCAATATTTTTCGACCTGAAAACTGTGGTTCTCTTCAGGAGACTTCCAGTATTAATATCCAATTGTTTATTTAACCATTTTTTATGATAAAAGATGTTTTATTGGTCCGCCCCATTGCATTTCTTTAGGGCTTTGGAGGACCTATAAAATATAGTTACCATGAAAAAATTGTTAAAGAAACAATTGAGTATTATTACTGGGAATCTCCTAAAGATAAGTAAAGTTCTCCGATCGAAAAATATTGATTTTCAAGAATTCTACACTATTTCTACGAAAATATGTTTTTTCTCCATATAAAACACATGGAAAACTTTGAGCGCTTTGAGCACTACCTAAATTATTTTTTATTTCAAAATAAAAAAATATGGGTATATTTTTTCGGTATATAACAATACTAGGGGGTGGCGGCATTAAAAATCCGACCTTATTTTTTACATACATTTTTGGACCACTTTAATGTACATACATACAATACAAATGAACATACATAAATGCAGACATGTGAATGTACATATGTATTTACTAAGTATACAAGACGCTCATGTGTAATGCTCTCCACACCGTCACACCGGTTTGTCCCCACCGCTACCATGACAAACCATGGATACGCACAACTTCGTAGGTGTTTCACTGGGGCGCCAACTGAAACAGCTGTAGGTAGAGGTGGCCGTCAGCAGCAGAAAATCGCTAGAATCGCAAGCCACTAGCCGTCAGTAGAGTAGTCAGTCAGTATTAATCGCGATACGGAGTTAGTTGTGCGCGCTACGAGAAAGATCGTCGAGTCCGAGACTCTTACTCCGACCACCTAAACACTCGATCACTCACCAACCCACTAGCCAAACATCAACCTAATCCTCCTTATTTTGCCTTTGTTTTTCTATTTGTTTGGTCTTGCAACGCAGTCATTTGACGCCGTGACGGTCAAACAGCTGGTGAACGGGTACAAGCCGGATTCTACTAGTCAAGAGACGTTCTCACAGTGAATTAAATTTTTTTTTTTTAATAAAACCAAAAACCACCGGGTAGTGTTCAGCAGACAAAAAATGAAAATCAACATTTGTTGCCACGCGCACCGATTACAAGAAAATTAAAATTCGTAGATATATGTATGTATGTAAGAGTGTGTGTGAAACCTACTCAAGTACATATGTATGTATGAAGATTCATACATAGACGAGGAACAGTCACTCATAGATTATATTTCGCAAAAAAATCTTTCAGGTGGGCATTTATTTAACAGCGCCTTTGAAGTTCAAGACACTTAAATGCATAGCCATTTGCAAATAAAACAAAAAGAAAAATGACAAATCTGCAATAGGTACAAAACAATTAAGTATTCCGTTTAATTACTGGCTAACAACAGTTAAAATAATTAGTAAAACGTGGTGTAATGTATTCAAGCTGTTTCGCATGCGCTGCTAACTACATATGTATGTATGTACATTGAATTATTCACTAAAGTAGCGCGCTGAAGTCCGCGTTGTTTCACATTTTCCACTGAAACGGTGAATTCCCATGCAGAATAATAATTTGCAGCACACCAACAACATTAAGTTCTCTGACAAGCACATCACAGCCAACGTTCGCGTCCCGGAGTGCGGTTTATAATAGAGGGAATCACGTTCGTAACAACCGTTAAGTGTGTTCCAGCCCAAGTCATTTACCTTTATACGCACCTAGGCCTTACATATACAATATCAATATCCAACAAAGCAGATCTTTCAGTTTTACTTATTTTCTTAAACAAGAAATAAATAAAAAATAAAATCGTGTAAAGGATTGGTGTTTTTCTACATAAAGAATTAAGTTGGTAATAAATAAATGTACATGGTTTTATGAACGCACCAGTGCTTATTTTACAAAGCGAATACAAGTACATATATCAGCTGTGAAAGTTTTTGCTGCTACTACAAGTGTGAGACAGTAAAAGACGATCGTGACTCAGATTGTTTCCAATAAGTGAATTGGTCGATATAACACATTTCGGCTTGCCATACACAGTAACCAACTGAGTGTAGCCTTGATAAATAAGTGGAATAGAAAGAACCGGGGAAAAAGTAAAACAATATAAAAATGGATTACATTGTGAAAGCTTACAAAGATTGGAAACTTCACTCTCAGGTAACGTCGAAACCCTCACACTTTCGTATTAGTATAAATATGTATGTATAAACGTACATAGAAATATGCACAAATATATGTCTTAATACATATGTACATATATATTTAAATATTAAACCGCATAACCAAAAACAAGATATTAAAGTAAATGTTCCCATTGATATTTGCCAATGAAGCAAATACATAAGAAGCAATTAAATAATTGGCAGACTCGAATTATCTTGTCTAAAATAAGCAGACGGATGTACTTATAAGTAGCTGTTATACATATACATATATGTATGTATACTAGGGTGCTTTCAGCGATATTTTTTTTCTGTAGTACATACCTGAAAATCTGATACTACTAATATATAAAAATCCTTTGAAAAGATACCTAACGATTTCTAAGTTTTTTGTTACTATTATTTGAATGAATGTAACTGGTGGGACACTGAAAATCCATTTATTTAATCTATGTGCATTCGAAAAACGAATCTTTGCCAAAACACTTAATTAACAAGGAAGGTTTTTTTTTTGGGCTGTGAAATATGCATATTAGGGCGGTGCGATTAATTGATTATTCAACACTTTAATTAATCATAAGGTAAATAAGAAATAATGGTTACTCAAAAGTTCAGTTACTCGAGTAATCAATATTTTATAATAATAATAATAATAATAATAGATTGGCGCTTACACATACGTTAGTGTTTGACCGAGCTTCTCCTCCGACTTGTGGCGTGCGCCTTGGTCTTGTCACACAAAGCGGAGAGACCTACAGTGTTACGCCGACTCCGAACGGCGATTGTATTTTTATGAGAAGCTGTTTTTCATGGCAGAAATACACTCGGAGGTTTGCCATTGCCTGCCGAGAGACGACCGCTGTTAAGAAAAAACCTTTTTCTATATTTTTTGCGATATTGCTTTGACAAGAGCTTGAACCCAGGTGCTGATGAGTGAAAGCGCGCACTGCTTACCACTACTCCACAACCAATATTTAGATTAACCAAAAAACAATAATATTTGAGCAAAATTAGTAATCAAATTTTCAAAGCACTCTTTAAATATGAAGAAGTAGAAGCCCTTGATATTTCGAATACAAGGTTTTTTTTTCAAAAATTCAAATGAAATATTTTTTATGTTTGCTGGGTTGGAGCTGCTTCGGTTGATAAAGTTAAAAGCGAAAACCAACCCAGCAAACATATTAAATAAGAATTTGGCCCAAATAATTGTGAAACATTTTTTCTTATACACATTGTAATAAACAATTTAGCATTTTCCAAAGCAAACTCTTTTAACGAGAAAAATTAATTTTTTGAGTAATCATATTTTAATTATCTCGACTTGCCTTCGTTCTGAGTAATCACAATTTTTATTACTCGAGTTATTGATTAATCGAATAACTGATTAACCAACTTGCTTGAGTTATCGAATAATCGCACAGCCCTAATGTATATATTATAAGATTTAGTTTTCATTAAAAATAAGATTGATATAATCTTCCAGGAAATATTTAAAATTGTGACTAGTGGGACAGGTCTTTCTGACTAGTGTAAAGTTTCGTTAGCAAAAATCACAGCTTCCTTTTATTTATTTATTTTTTTCAACAGTTTAATGAAATGTAGTAATTTAACAAGAGGTTACTACTGAAAAATGGATAATTAAGGCATTTTGAAATGTTCTTTGTTTTCCTTTTTTTTATGGAATAACCCACTTATTAATTTAAAAGTAATTCTTGAAATAAAAAATTTAATAACTCATGAACTGTTTGCGTCGGTATTTGCTCAGAGGAATTTTTTAGCAAGTTTCGCGAAACCAAAACAATCTTTTCAATTTTATTTATGTACTATATGGGAAATAGAATTTTTGAAAGAGCTAAGCGTGTTATGCTCTTAGAAGTTTCTTTGAAACATCATAACTTTTTATTTTCTATAAAGTATCTGATTTCTGAATAGCTTTAATTAATAACTATTTTTTATGCAATATTGTCAATGCAATTTATTATTTAACATTACGACATAATGTACATACATACCCACACATATGTATGTTTTTATGCATTTAGATCATAGCTGGGCACACCAACACAGTCTCATTTTGTCATGGTATTAGTGCGTCGCGCTCAGTTATGGTTGCCGCATTTTTTATAAATGTACTAAAAGTGGTATTTTTCGTACATGGGTATTTTGGCCTATTTTGCTTATACCTATAGTGTAATAATGAACCTTGGAAGTTTTTAGTAACTAATACTATTAGTTTATACAACCTTTTGCATAAGAAAAATTTAGTACTTGTATAATTTAAAAAAAACTTAAATTAGGTAAACTCATTTGTATAATACCTGGGCTCCGTTTTATTAGAACAAATTCTTTTATATGCTGACCGGCCAGATGGTTACGGTGTTTAGGTCTTATTTTTTAACCGACTTCCAAAAAAGGAGGAGGTTATCAGTTCGTCGGAATTTTTTTTTTTTTTTTTTTTTATGTATGTTACCGCATAAGTTTGGACCACGTCAACCGATTTCGATAATTCTTTTTGCATCGGAAAGGTAGTGTCTCAGAGGTGGTCCCATACTAATCTGGTTAAGATCCGATCAGTGGATCGTGAGATATATATATATATATTTCTTTTTTATATGAGAGTCGAAGTCGGTTTTTTTCTTGGTAAAAATTACTTGTTTCATATAAGTAGGTATTTAGTCCTAAAAATAGAGTATAACTTATAAATATTATTCATTAAGTATTTTTGGGCATAAACCAGCATTTACATTTCTCTATCGATTTCTTTTGATAAAAAAAATATTATAAAATAAAGTATGCAATGTGTGCCCTAGTGCGTCGCGCTGAGAAGCACTTTTCTATAATTGCACTGAGTGGAGCGTTTTTTTCATTTGTTTATGGTTAATGGTCGTATTACCACACAACAAGCATTGGGCATTATTAGCTTTTTTTAAAACCAAAAACTGTAATTGGCACTCATACTCAGACATTTTGGGCATTGTTACATATATAGGTGGCAACCACGCGCTAAAATTACGAATAAAAATATTCAACGGCGAAGCATAGTGTTACTCTCATGAAATCTGAAAGCAGACTGAATTGAAATTCGCTGCGTCGTTTCTGTATACGTATTAAGGCCCGTTTACATAGAACTTTGGCGTTGCGTTGGCGTTGGCGTCGCTTCAACAGCTGACTATGAATACATGAATTCAAATGCAGCCGTCCACATAGCCATAATTCGACAACGCTCACGCCAACACAAAGCAAAAAGATGGCCAACTCTCAACTTTTCGCGTGCGTCGCTCGTCAGCTGTTGCGAATAAATAAAATTATGTGAAATATTTTTCCTTTTTAATCAAGTGCGGGCAAGAAATATCGTTTTTAATGCAATTATTGATATGAAATATTAATTTATCTGTCGTTAATATGTTAATTTAGTGGCCCAAGGATTCGCCGCCAAGCGTTCATTGTAGCAAGCATACTTTTAACGTGCGTTCTGTCAAACCAACGCCAACGCCAACGCAACGCCAAAGTTGTATGTAAACGGGCCTTAAGCGCTGCGACGCAGACGCTACTCGCGAGTAGCGTTTTGCCCAGCTATGATTTAGATGTAAACCAATACTTCTTTCCATACAAAATATGTCGTTAAAAAATACTAAGGGTATTCATCGAACCTTATAAATGCCTTATAAACTGTATAAATTTATAATCTGTAAACTGTGTAAATTAATGCACCAATTTACACATTTCTGATAAATTTCGTCAACGATTTCACTGAATAATCTTGATAAACTGAAACCAATGCAACTCTGTCGCCAGTATAAACGAAGAGAGAGTATGGGCGTTCATATAACAGAATGCTTAATTTATATATTATTATATTTAATTAATTATTTTTATGCTTTATTAATTAATTTATATTTATTTATTTAATGACTGACTTTTTGTTGCCTGAAATTGAAGCCCGTGATGGCGGCAACATTTGGTATCAGCAAGTTATCGTGTGATATCAGACGTCTGGATTTTTTTTCTTTGTGGTTATGTGAAGTCAAAAGTCTTCGTTAACATTTCTCCCGTAGTTCGCGCATTGCTAGAAAGAGTAGCTGAAATATGGACCTCCCGAATGGACCACCTACAGCGTAGTCGCGGCCAACGTTTGAATGAAATTAAAAAAAAAAAGTAAATGTCAGAGATTTTTCTTTCGGAAAATAATAAAGATTCCGAAATCCAGTTCTGTTTTAATGTTTTATTTAAAATTAAAAAACGAAGGTCAGGATGGATTATCCCTTGCATTTATAGCTGATTTCAGTGCTGCCACAACATTTTTTTATATTTTACGAAAATCACCAGAAAAAGTTAACAAATTCAACAAAAATTTTATGTGCAGAACTGTACATAGATATGTCTGTACTACGGATGTTAATTTTTCAGCTTTTTCCGATCCCGGGATTTCCGGGATGGCGTTGTCACAATCCCGGAATCCCGGGATTAGTCTCGGGATTTAGATATCCATTACTTTTCAACAACTTGAATCGAAAAAATGCTTCTATATTGTTTGAGAAGCTCTCCTACCATGAAATAAATAATAAATAAATGGGTGTGAAACCTACTTTTTTATTTAAAGTGGCGAATTTTATATTTTTTTGTATCTCTGACCGCACTATTTATTTTGAAGGAATTTGTAATTTCAAAGATATGATTAATTCCAAAAATTGTTAAAAAAAATTCAATGCAATGTAGAATAAAAATATGGGTAACAAATGCAATAGGATATTTTAATTTTTTTGGATTCACAAGGACGAATAGTTAATTTTTAAGCTGACAAAGTTAGAAGAACTAAATACGAGGATGTTATCGAGTTTATATAAGCCCTTAAGATATAATTTTTTCAAAAACAAATATTAAGAAATTTTAAGGATAAAATTTAAAATTACATTTTCAATATTTACCAGCCCTTCTGCACCAGCAACTTGAATCTGTTTAAATTCTACAGGATTTCCTCATTAATTTTACACCCATACTTCTTCTATAAGCACATTTCTCTGAATTTTTTAAATCATGTTTGAATTACTGACGTCAGAGTGAAAAACTAAAAACGCAATTTTAAATATTGATATTTCTGTTTAAAATTTACTACCCCACGGTGTTATGTGTATAATGAGCTAGACATTTATAAAAAAAATATTAATTATTAAGTAAAAAAAGAAATATAGCCAATACTGGTCAAGAAAAAGAGTTTCTATTATTGCCATCAGTGGAAATTACAAATCCCGAAAATCCCGGCATTACTTGGTAAGAATCCCGGGATTTTCGAGATCCCGGGATCCCGGGACTAACATTGCTAGTCTGTTCATATATCCGAAGACACCAAGCTTTTCATGCAACCAGTGCTCCATTCAGCTATAATTTTTATACCTGCGTGAACGCTAAAAGTCACAACCGTAGAAACGCTTGTGGGAGGATTTCAAACCTAAGTGTGGCCGATGAAACAAATTTGTCGATTGCGGCAACGCAATGGCGCTGTCTTATGGCTCATAATGGTATATTTTGCATTTTCGTCGTTCACCTATGTTACGTGTAGAACCCATTCGAAAAAGTTACCAAATTGAAAAATAAGTTATCAAATTTGTTAAATAAAGAAAAAAATGCACAACTTTGGTAAAAAATTACCAAAGCTGCAACGCTGCCAGCTTTTTCGAAGATAAACATAAATATTTCTTCATGTTGAGCTAAGCACGCTCCGAGGAATACCCAGTTAAGGGCACATAATCTCGTGGACTTTTGGCGTTGCTTGCTTTATATCGATTTTGAACCGACTTCTAAAAAAGGAGGAGGTTATCGGTTCGTCGGAATATTTTTATTTTTTTATGTATGTTACCGCCTAACTTTGGACCACGTCAACCGATTTCGATAATTCTTTTTGCAACGGAAAGGTAGTGTCTCAGAGGTGTTCCTATTCTACTAATTTGGTTTAGATCCGATCATTGAATCATGAAATATATAGATAGATATATATATATTTTTTTAAGTCGGTTTTTTGCTAAAAATTTATTGTTTTGTTTTTCATTCGGCCGTTATACGCAGGTTGATCCCTGGGACGAAACTTTTCTTAATAACGACTTTTATAAGTGCAGGTTCCTCTTTTGTGTGACAATTTAAAGATTAAAGTTGGAAGAGAGTATTTTCTGGAAAATGTTCTCAATAAAAATTGTTTGAAGAGAAGTGCGATTTTTTTTAGCAACTTTGCAAGGCATTCTAATGTACATACTTACACATTATCTACATATGCATATAAAATATTTGTTATTATGCGTTCCATTAACTACGAATGGGCAATTATTATTATGACGCTAATGTTTGTTAATGTTGTTATAGGTTAAAGAAACGATTGCAGCTGGACTGTCTGACTAACCAGCTGTGCTTCACCAAAATGTGTAAGATTTTGCTGACTAACATATTAACAATAAAAAATGTATATCGGTTATGATTTATTTATAATTTTCAATTGAAGGTGTATATGAATTATTCTCGAAGTGACGTACGAAAATTTGTACTTATAAATACATATGCACATATGTACATACATATCGTCGGTGATACTGCACAACGTTCTATGTCAATTATGACCATAGGTGCTTAAGAGCTGTATCTCATCGCTTCTGTTAATCGATCAGCTTCATCAGCCAAAGGGAGATAGTTTTGTCATTAGTTTATGAGAGTGTTCTGATTTGCATATGCATTCCGGTAACTGTAACAGACCATCTAAGTTCCAACAGTAATAATTGACATAGAACGTTTTGCAGTATCACCGACTATATGTATCCAGGTAGATATTAACGGAAGATTATGAATAACCACAATTCAGCCAAATAAACATGGAAAATATACCTAACTTATTAATACAAATAAATATATGAAATTTTTTATATGTATGTATGTCTTGTATTATTATAATATCACTTAAAATACAAAAATCTCATTGGCATCATTTTATTTATAGAATCTTTTTATGTATGTATGTACATGCATATGGGCAAATCTCCGGAACCGTGAGATTCAACGCTAAAAAAAAACTTAAATGTTTAAATTCAATGCACACAAATAAATTATACATACATACATGAAATTGTTTGAAATCTATTGAGGAAATATTAAATTCTTGTGCGATTCATTTTTCTCAAACTCAATGTTGGCGATACTTGTAGTGGGCGTGGTTTTTATCCGATTTCAAAACAGGGCTCGAATCGTCACATACGATACACATTTTTCGGATTATGACATACGTGAACGTACCTCTGTCCCATTCAGATTATCACACGTATCACGTAATTTTCTTTCGTATCGTTTTCGATCCGTGAACGGATGTTACGATTCGAGCCCAGTATTTATTATTTATTATATAAAATTTGGTACAGATTGGTGAAGTGGTTTTCGAGATACATAAGTGGGTGGGCCACGCCCAGTTTCCAAAAAATTTTACGAAAAACTAATTTTCGCTTGAGATCCATTGAAAATATCATTTTGGAGTAAATATTTAAAAGATCTGAAAATCCTTACATACACACATACAATTTCGTGGCCGTATTTTATTTTATGTATTTAACATTTTCAACGAACTTTGTGAAGAATGTTATCTACATAACTATCACCCTTAATGCCAACGTGTTATGTTTTCGTCTGTCAGTGTGCCATCAAAGAAAGGGAAATTTTGAAGCCATTCACGCAAAGACCTACTCAGACAATATATGTTATATTTTCAATTTTTTCAAAGGAACGCAGCTGTAAAAGGTCTTTTTTTATCTTTAATGTGTAATTAATATGTATATAAATAAAAAAATATAGAATAAATATATAAAATAACTTGAAACATTATATTTTTGATTATTACGAGTGATAGATTTCAAATTGTTACAGTTTATTTCCAATGAGGAGCACACATTTTTGCCAACTCCGAATGCATTTTCCAATATAACATTTACTATCTGCCATGATTTTTGAAAGTCTCCGGTTTACGCTGAAAAAGTTATACTCAAAAAACGTACAAAAGGTAGCCAAAGTTATTTTAAATACTTTAATTGCTTATAAAAATTAAAATGACATTATTACAATAAAAAAATTAAATAAGTTACAAGAACTCGTCACATTTGTTATCAAAATTACCCAAGTTTTTTGTAAAAAGTAAAATCACATTAATAAAATTTGTTTAAAGGTGAGTGACACAAAAGCACACGGTTCCGGAGATTTACCCATATATCTTTATGTACATATGTACATATAAATACAATGGCCTGTAGTATAGCGAACCGCCTTCAAAAGAGGTACAACTAAAAAATCAGATCCAAAAATATAACTGCTTGTGGATCGTAGAGATTCAACGTAATTGATACAAAAACGACTATGAAAGTCGTTTTCTAGTTAGAGAATATAATCATAAAAAAAAGTATTTTCATTAATTTGAGAGAAATCCTACGAATTTATTTATGCAAAAGAATGAACCAAAATTTTCTTTCAGTTGTGCCGCTTTTGGAGACGGTTTGGATATGTAGTACAACTAAAGTTCGTCTTAAGGATCGGCCAACATTTTGTCACTTATAAATATTACATCCGCTATAGCAAGATTACTGTAATGGTGAATACATACATATGTATGAATGTATGTCCTAAGCCAGAGCCGGCGAACCTTTATACATATACGTGCCATTATTTCCAAAAAGAAATGTTCAATGCCGCTTGTGACGTGCCAACAAAAAATCATGACTTACCACCGGTATGGCAATCTTTTCTAACATATTTAACCATAGATTCCGATTGTTTATTTCCCTATTTAATTGCATACGCAATGGATTCCTTTTGTTCTGATTCGCTTTTTTTGACAGAGATATTTAAGTTTTTTTTTTTCTTAATATAACTTTACAAACAATGTTCTACGTACAACTGCTCCAGGAGATAATACACCCACAGTTTTATTCCCTATAGTAATTCTGCCATATTTCGCAGTTTACCATGTTTGAAATTCTATTTTGCACTTCTCTTGTAATTTTTTTTTCCGAGCCAGCCATGTTGAACAATAATTAAAGAAATTAGTTTATATTGAAAATTGTAAGTTGTCAGTAAATGCCGTGCCTAAATTATTTTGTTGTATGCCATTGGTTTGCCAGCTCTGTCCTTATGTAAGGCCTAACAAATTTGCTGACTGTTGGCTTAATGTGTTGTTGCTAGGTAAAAATCACTTATGCTCTTTATATTATGTTAATCATCTATAGCACATGGCGCTGATATTTGTCAATTTACATGTTAACTGAGTGGTATATGCTAATGATTTCGCTGTTAGACGCTGTAGACATTTTAGTACATCTTCAGTTTGAAATTCACTTTATTCGATTAGTCTCGCGCCAAGAAAACTGGTTCCATCGGCAACATGAACGAATCTCACCTTTTGATATTTGAACATAATACATACATACATACATAGAATGAACATGTGTACATAGGTATATCGTCGTTTAAAGTATTTTATACTAGGATGCTCGGCTACTCGATTTTTTCCAAAATCGCCTTTATCGTTTTTTGAGAATAAGTAATTTGGAGAAAAAACTAAAATTCAAAAAAAACCGCCTAAGCGGTGTCATAAACCACGCCAGACGGTTATTTTCGTTATTAATTTGTTTTAAGTTGCCCAACCAGAACATAGGGGAGGGAGGGATTGGTTTTGCTAATACATACTTATGCGTAAAATGGTATGCTATGCAGTGCAGTGCAAAGTATGCATAACTGAGCCTTATAACAGGGATGACACGATTTGTGTATTTGTACATTTTGACAGTTACGTAGTGGGGTTGTTTGGAATTTTTTCCATTGAGCTGAACCCTTTCTCGATAATTTCAACCAAAATTTCAATCAAATTCAGTGCCATATGGAAGTGGGCTGTACAAATTGTAGAGCTCCAAACATTGACGTTATTACCCAACGAAAATATACCTTCTCTGTATACGAAAAGTACTGGCTAGACTAACAGTCCTATTCTCACGGCAATAACGCATCGCAATGCATACCTAACTATTGTTTTTTTTGATTTCGTTTCTACCGAAAAATGTTGGCTTTGCACGGTGCAAAATGTGTTTGGTGTTACACTCAACCCTGTAAAAGGGCGTGTTTTTACTTTCTTGTCCTTGTCTAGCTAACGCATTTCATAATATCATCGTTTTAAGCAACCATCTAATTTTCAGGGCAACCATCTCCCCTGACAAAGCTTCGATGGGCTGAAAATGTGCATTTTCTGCCTTGCAAGAGTGTGTCACCGTTTGCCCTTATTTTAGAATCAAACACGAAAAGAGAAAGGGTCAATCAAAAAGCGGCCATTTTTGGTAGAAAAGAAATCACCATTAGATAAATTTTGAGTATGCAGGATTGTAGCCCAAGTACAAGTTTCAAATATCTAAAAATTACCGTTGATTTTTTAGTATTTTTTCATGTCGATATAATATACATTTTAATTATTCGTTATATGGAAGCAAATGGCAAATGCCGTAAGTTTTCTACCAAGATATTTTTTTTTAAATACCAGAAGATGTTTTTCAAAAGCTTCGCCCGAAAATGGTTCAGTTCAATAAATAATATATAATGTTTCATATCAAATTTTGTAATTGATAGCAACGCTTAGCAGTTGAAAATTACCAAAATTTTTAAGCAATATACTCGAGATTCCCCTTTCTAAATAATAATGTCTCCATAATGCCCATAATGCCCATACTTTGCCCATGGCCCTGAGAATTGCAAATACCTCGGCTTGGAATACCGAGGCATATTCGATATGGACCCTAGATACTGAATCAGTGTCAGGTTTTGAGCCATCATTAAAAATTCGAAAGTCTGTCAACCTGGACTCTGTGTTGGAATTAAGCCCGCATTTAGTCTAAAAGCTTAAACAGACGGCAGCGTTTATCCGGATTAACTCGGACTTAATCCGGATCAACTGCAGTTAATTCCCGCTGCCGTTTGTTTATGCTTTTAGAGAACTTGTAGAACCGCCACAGCAAAGAAAAGATATTTGTGTCTGGATCTCTGCCACCAGCAATTTCCACTAGTGATGTGCTGAATCGATATTTTTTTTGGTATTAATCAATACTCTGTACCGCAATTATTAGTTGTCTAATAAAATAAAATAAATAAAGTATGCCGAAAGCTGTTCAAGGGAGCATCGCCTATCAAAAGCTGAATTTATATGTCGGTATAATTTCCGTCGCAGAAAAACCCGTCCTTGTTTGAAACATTTTTCTTCTGGATGAATCGGTCGATATTATCGTTTTGTAGGCCTGAAAGGCTTCTTTATCCATCAGAGCATTTTTGTTAAGCCTTGGATCTACTAAGGTGGAAACTAATAGAATGACATTTCAGTGGCGGATACAGAGGAAGGGCGACCGCCCTCCCGCCAGAGCTGGAAAAAATTTCGGTTAATAAATATTACCTCAAATGAGAAATTTGAAAACAAATAAAAAAACTTAACTGACCCTTAGATATTGAAATTGACGTTGAACGGATAATACAAAGATTTCCAAAAGGAAAGCGCAAAATTTAGTTTGCAATTTAAAGTATTATACTCAAAATTCCGAATAAGATGTTAAATTATTTAATTACATGCCTCATTTGACAAACACTATAAGTAAAAGATAAGTATTTATGTAATATACTCAAATATATACTGCTTTAATAAACCCAGAGCATAACTTTTTATCTTGTGCTTTTTTACAAAATAAATTTATTACATGGGACTCTGTGAACGGACCTTGCGCCAAATTCACAACATGAAACTTACTTAAAGTAATATATATTATATCACAAAACATTTTAATTCGGACTTCATAAAAATTACTAGAAACTCTATTTGTGTGAAAAATAAATGAGGGTTCAAGCAGATTGGATGCTTGTAGGTCATATAGCTTCGATTGGTCACTCCGCTGTGAATCAAGTTAGATGCCTGTAATTTAATGTTATTCGACAAGTCGATCTCAATCGCCCCTCACGAAATAAAATCCTGTATCCACAACTGTGACATTTTATTGTTGCCATAAATTTAGGGTTTTTAGTCGATACATATCATAAAAAATATCGATGAAATAATTTTTTTCTAAAATTGAAATTTATATTGTGGAGAAGGTTTAATGTAAAGAATCGGTATTGAGTATCGAAATGGAAGTATTGGGTACTGAAATCGTTTTGAAGTATTACAAAGTATTAGGTACCGACAATTCAGCACATCACTAATCTCCGGCGTCCCCACTCAGTACCATACCAACATCCATTTCAGACGTCTGCAGGTTGCAAAGCGATGCACGGTAGGAAAAATGGCCAATCTGGCGGCGCCTTGTTAATAACTTCGAAAGAATAAGAAATTCTAGGTGTAATATTTTTTTGTATATCTTTGTATTTGTATTATTTCAGGGAACCATAATATTAGAAAATAAATGATACTGGGTTACTGTGTCAAACTAAATAAAGGGTGCATTTTGACTGTGACATTGTACCTAAAAAACGCAAAAAAAAAAAAAAATTGCAAAACCTGCACTTAGTTCTTCAAATTGACATAGACAATAGATCATACCAAAAAACAAACAAAATACTGAGGTGAATCCTATCGAATCCACCCAACTTTTATTCCACGGAAGATTGGGTTACACATGCTAAAACACTTTATAAGAAAGGGCATTTTGCACCACGACTAAAGCTCGGAACACTTTGACGACAGCAAGCGACAAGCAGCATCTGTCAAATTTTAAATACACACGTTCTTACGGACACAATTATTTTGACGACAGCACGACATCTTGGCTGCAGGACTGCAATTGTCGACGTCGCCAAATTAAATCTATTTCTAATTTTGCCGGCGACAATGAGTAGATGTAGTGCTGCAAAATTAAATTGTCGCAAAATTAATCACATATTCTTGATTGTTCATGTTTTTCTTATTTACTTAAATAAAAATACACAATTTGTGAAATAAATATACCAAAATGTCAAACTTTAAAATCAGCTGTTGGCTATGTCGCTGAGGTCTTCAAAATGTTCTTCTTAAGCTGGCTTCAAGGCGACATTTGTCGACAAAATGATGTCGCTGTCGTTACGTCGTGAAGTTGCAGTCGTCAAAGTGTTCCGAGCTTAAGCACTAAAATCTATAAGCACGGGCCACAAGCATATTTTTTTTTTTATTCAACACATACCTAATAATTTCAATTAAATAACTAATCCAAATAGAAAGTTTTAAAAATAAATTTTTTTATGTAAACGAAATTTGTTGTACTGAAAAAAACGCGAAATAATTACCTCACTTGCTGAAACATATGCTAGGTTTGAACGCTCACAGCTCAAATATTGGAAGCAAAACAAATCAAAAAGGAAAAACATCAAACTCTTTGGTTTGTTAGTTGTCAAAAAAACAAAGAAATTTGGCGGGATTCGAAAATTTAAATATTCATTAAAACGCCGCCAAATTGACCATTTCACCCACTGTGCGATGGTAAGTGTAGCAGAGCATCATCACACGGCCATCAGACATCAGAACAAGGTTATAATACCACAATTTATAAATGGAATTTTCGAGCTAACGATGCAAAAGTATTCATTATATTGTATATCTGTAATTCCCACGTGAGAGGAAAATATGCAACTTTATTATTTGGATTTTTTGAATAAATTAAAGTGAAATTTTTTTAGAAAATAAGTGACATATACATACATATGGATAGCGTGTGAGTGTACATAAACTGGGGTCCCAAAAAAATCCTTAGAATACCTTAGACAATAGCAAATTGTGTTGGTAAAAATGGTCTTATTGGTCTTGAAGATATTCTTCAGCATGATTTAATCAATGGGTGAAGCATTTTTCCCCTTAAAAATATGGTTTTTGAACGCATTAACAGCTTCAGGACTGTACGATGGATGAACCATCAATTCGATGTTGAGAGTATTTAAAAATTCATTTGTTTGACTAGATGTGTGAGAGCTCGCATTGTCTTGATGAAAGACCATTTGTCGTTTTTCTATGTAGAAGTGCTTCTTGGGCAAAAAACGTGTACGTTTTTTTTTTCTTATTTTAAAAAATGTTATATGTATTGCTCATACGTAAACTTATATTCAAGTTATGTCACTAATTACGATGTAATTTTACTACCTGGACATGGCGTGCTAGTATTTTTGTAGCGTTTGTCCCGCGAATCGCCGCGAGCCTTTTTGTTGATGGTGTCTCATCATAAATAGTCAAAATAAATTCATCGATGCACTGTTGTTGTACTAATCCACGACGAAATTTATAAACAATCATCAAACGAAAACCTTTTTTCTTAATATAAATTTTTTTGTCTACTTTAAACTTTGAAGTAACTGTAACAACACAAAGAGCGTTTGTGCTGTAAAATGTTCTGAGCATTTTGATGCTAAACAA
>NW_016163620.1:8916-15357 GCF_001687245.7 Rhagoletis zephyria | reverse complement strand
TTTGTTGTACTGAAAAAAACGCGAAATAATTACCTCACTTGCTGAAACATATGCTAGGTTTGAACGCTCACAGCTCAAATATTGGAAGCAAAACAAATCAAAAAGGAAAAACATCAAACTCTTTGGTTTGTTAGTTGTCAAAAAAACAAAGAAATTTGGCGGGATTCGAAAATTTAAATATTCATTAAAACGCCGCCAAATTGACCATTTCACCCACTGTGCGATGGTAAGTGTAGCAGAGCATCATCACACGGCCATCAGACATCAGAACAAGGTTATAATACCACAATTTATAAATGGAATTTTCGAGCTAACGATGCAAAAGTATTCATTATATTGTATATCTGTAATTCCCACGTGAGAGGAAAATATGCAACTTTATTATTTGGATTTTTTGAATAAATTAAAGTGAAATTTTTTTAGAAAATAAGTGACATATACATACATATGGATAGCGTGTGAGTGTACATAAGCTGGGGTCCCAAAAAAATCCTTAGAATACCTTAGACAATAGCAAATTGTGTTGGTAAAAATGGTCTTATTGGTCTTGAAGATATTCTTCAGCATGATTTAATCAATGGGTGAAGCATTTTTCCCCTTAAAAATATGGTTTTTGAACGCATTAACAGCTTCAGGACTGTACGACGGATGAACCATCAATTCGATGTTGAGAGTACTTAAAAAATCATTTGTTTGACTAGATGTGTGAGAGCTCTTGATGAAAGACAATTTGTCGTTTTTCTATGTAGAAGTGCTTCTTGGGCAAAAAACGTTTACGTTTTTTTTTTCTTATTTTTAAAGATGTTATATGTATTGCTCATACGTAAACTTAACGTAAACAATCATCAAACGAAAACCTTTTTTCTTAATAAAAATTTTTTTGTCTACTTTAAACTTTGAAGTAACTGTAACAACACAAAGAGCGTTTGTGCTGTAAAATGTTCTGAGCATTTTGATGCTAAAAAATTTTAAATTTTACGATGCAAAAAATCGACTCAAATGGTATTGGTGTTGCAAATTCTATAGACTTGTTTAGTGACCCCCGTAAGTAAATAAAAACATATGTATGTATGTATGTACATAAGTATGGTTAAGAGCACAAAGTGAGAAATATTTAAAATAAATGAATATCCGGTAAAGCGATGCCTTAATATTGGCACAACTCCCACACCAGCAATAAATCAAGAAATACCTGCCTTTTATGTACATATGTATGTTCTTATATAAAAGCCTTAGTATGCTCGTATGGAGTCACTTAAATGTTGAAGTATTGAAGCAATGCAGCAAAAATAAAAGCACTTGGACATACATACTTACATCTGTACATGCTTGTATCCATATAAGTCTATACATCTACCTTAATACAGAAAAGCCCTAACTCATTAAGCCCGGGTTTGTATAAAAACCGGCCGATTAGGCAGATTGGAGTAGAATTTAAAAACAACGACTACACCATTAAAATAATCCCCGGCTTCAATAAAATACAGACTCACAAAGAAATTCCCAACACAACATTTCCATTTTTATTCAATTTTTAAATCACACAATTAAGAAAGAAACATATGATATACGGGCTTTCTATAATAACGTGGCCTTTGTTTAAATCTAGCCACACACAAAACCTTGGTGCGTCAGTTAATGCTTGTGAGCAAATTCTGCGGTTTAAATCGTTGACGTCTTTTTTTATCACATAACATCAACTATGTACATAATTACGAAAAAATCATATTTTAAATATATGTAGTGTGGAAAAATACTCTGCTGAAGTTTTGCGAATCCCGCATTGTCTTATTTTGATGGGGTTAAGGTTGCAATTGCGTTTGCGAGTAAATCTTTGTAAATAAATGCAAACATTTGTATGATGCGCATTAGACTGGGAACAAGTCGACTATGTTTTTTGTTTCAAAATCCGCTGTGACATATTTTTGGGATAGTGAAAAAAGACGCCTATCAAAAGCGCAGCCCTGAATATTCGCCCATGGCGAATTTCTATTTTCCATATAAATATAATACAGAAAAAAATCGTTTCAAATTTGAAATTTCACAACTCGTTTCTAATTTTTATAATTTTTCCATAAATTCACCCTAAAAGTCTTTTAAGATTAAAAATTAAAATTTTTTGTATGAAGGAAATTGCCGTCAACAAAAAAAAATTCCAAAAATTAACGGTATTTTGTAGTCACTTCAAACTTGCACTTTTTAACCGACTTCAAAACAAGGAAAGGTTACCAATTCGTCGGAATATTTTTTTATGTGTGTTACTACATTACTTTGGACCACGTTAACCGATTTCTCTTTCTCTATCAGAAAGATTGGCGTTTTTTAGAACCAGTCTAGTTTACATACATACATATGTTTGTTTGTATGTTTGGGGCCATTATGGCGTTTTATGCAATCTCAAGTTTTAAATTTGCTCCAAAAAAAAATTAAAAAAATATTATTTGCATATAATATGAACTTGAGCACATATTTATCAAAATATGTAGTAAAAACACAATTCTTCAGATCCAAATATATGAAAAGTGGCAATAAAACTAGAGGCTAATGAAAAAATTTTAAGCATGTGTGCAAACTAAAAAGAAATACGTACAAACATAGCATAGCATAAACAAATTCATTTTTATACATCCATACCAGGGTTGTTGCGAATATTCGCAACCGCGGAGCTTCCGCATTGATTTTAACATTCGCATTCGCTTTCGCATTCGCAGATCTTTTGCGGATGCGAATATTGAAGGGACCGAAAATTACAGTTATTTTTTTTTACGAGTTAAACTTGGCCAAAGCATGCCCCTCTACTTATTCTATCTATACGATCTTCCGATGCTATCATCAGTGGTTTGTGTTCATTCATCCTTGACGCTGAGTTTGACAAAATTTGCAAGTTTTTCATTAAATAATTTAAAAATTCCCACTGCTATCCCAATATGGGATTACACTTAAATAAATGGTTCGGAATGAAAATTTTCGAAAAATCGATCAGTACGTGTTTTTTTTTTGTAATCAGTATTAATATTAAAAATTTAAAGAAATTGTATAGAAAAACGGGTTCGAAGAATTTTTCAATTTTATATTCCAAAAGTGTCTTGAAAATAAGAAATTAAAAAAAGTTATGGACATTTAAAAAAGAAAGTTTTTTTTTTTTAATCGATAATATGAAAACGGCGTGATGAAATAAGAAAATTCAAATCAGGGAGAACTCTCTCAATTGGTACTTTAACCTAAAAAATTATGAAAAAATCGGTTTTGTAAAAGCCAAACGGTGTCCGAACTGGGCTGGAATGCCCACGGCGCAGATATGTATATATGTAAATGTTTTCACCTGTATTGTATTGAAGAACAAATAATGAAGTATTTGTCAGTTAATTAATGGTTCAATTGATTAATTGCACATTGATGGAATATACAAATTTTCATTATTCAAAAGTACTATCAACACTTGTAAGTTATTAAGGCGTTATCACGTGGGCTTTGCAGTAATAGCTTTTTAATTGCAGGTACTTTTGGTGAAACTTCACTTGCTCTCTGTTGACCGAATACAAGCAAACTAATCTACAATTTTGAACTTTTTTAAAGGAAAATGTTTCGTTTTGTTTTCTAACGTTTTTGAAGGACACTAGTGAAAAAAGGAAAATATCTTGAGCAGTTTTTATGCGTCGTTTTATTAAACAACACAATGAAAACATAAAATTTTATTTTCCTAAATAAGCTTTTATCATGCTTTTATTGAAATGTTTAAATTGAACCTCGAAAATCACCTTCTTCTTGATTGGCGCAGTAACCGCCGGGAAGGGCACTTTCACAATGATATTACACAATTAACCGCAAACATATTTATATACATATTTACAGTGACGAACAAAAGCAGTGAACTTTTCGCAATATGTGCAAAGTTTTTTATTCTTATTAATTTGCGATAATTTTTATTTAAATATATGGTTCATACTCCACCAAAAAATTTGCATACCAATATGCAACTTTTTATTCAGTTTTTTTTAAGAAAAAGGTTCTAAGAATGCTGTTTTATAGCCCATTAAATTTTAGTAAAAGGAAGTGCAATTTGAAGTTGCTAGAAAATCGCGTTGCTTTTTGGTAATTTGTTTTCACGCGGGTTCTTCCATATAAAGTATGTTCGACAATTATTTTTTGTATGGAGAAAATGAGCAACACCTTCTACTAAATAAATTTCCGAAAATCAACGCGATTTTTTAGCAACCACAAACTTGCATTTCCTTATACTAAAATTAAATGAGCTATAAAACTGCATTCTTAAAATTTTTCTAAAAAATCTGAATAAAAAGTTGCAAATTGGTATGCAAATGTATTGTTCCTGAGTTTTGCACAAAGTTTGGAGATTTGATTTTTATATTTTTTTGGTGGACTATGAACCATACTTTTAATAAAAATTATCGCTAATAAATAAGAAATTTTCGAAATTAGATTAGAATAAAAAACTTTAC
Organism: Rhagoletis zephyria; assembly: GCF_001687245.7. NCBI lineage: Eukaryota > Metazoa > Arthropoda > Insecta > Diptera > Tephritidae > Rhagoletis > Rhagoletis zephyria. The sequence continues at coordinate 10,897 of NW_016163620.1, read as the reverse complement.
ATATACTGCGAAAAGTTCACTGTGCCAATACTTTTGTTCGTCACTGTATGTATCTATATGTACGCCCAGTAATTAGGGTATTTACTGCAAAGACTTAAGTTTTTGCATCCTTATCCCTGCTTTTGCGGCTCTTATGATACACATCTGACAATTATTTTGTTGGTTTCTTGAGATTTGTCCGAAAATGTGCGACAGTTTTTGAAATGATACCCTCTAAATATGTTTGAATTAATTATTCGTTATAAAGTCTAAGCTCGCGTTGCATATGGTAAAACTCTAAAGGTGGAATCACAGGATTGCCGCAAATGCACCAATCGGTACAATTTTATTGTGCTGAATTGGCGCATAATAAACAAATTTTCCCAATCAAATTCTGTGCAGTTGCTGCACCCGGTTTATGTTTGATTCGACACAATAAGCATAATATGGGCCGATTACTGCATGAGTCAATTTATTGTGATATCACACGATTGATACATAAATTAAGCCATAATTGGAACGTTGGGGCAATCGTGTGATCACGCCTTAATACTCTACATAATCTTTGAGTTGATAAGAAAAGGTTGCTCCTAATATTGAAATAATTGGCATACCTATTTTTTGGGTTTTTGTTTTATTTTTCCTAACTACGAGCATCTGTTAAGTGTAGAACCAAAGCGTATTCAAGCAAAAAGTTTAAAGTATGTTTAAAGTAAAACATTCGGACTTCCTAGTAGCAGGGCACGTCAATACGAGTCCAAGTTAATGGACATATTATATTCTGAAATATCACCCTTTTCTGAGGCTTTGAAATAAATATTCTTTTAATTCTGGTTTACAGAAAAAATGCACACTGGGTGCTAGTATCTAATTCCTATGTAGAATTGCTGGCTGGCCACGAAAATCAAGTTAATTTATTTTCTTTGTATAAATTTTCGAGATACATACATAGTTGCAATTTATTGTTATTCATCTATAAAAATGCGCTTCCTCTTAATGGCGTATGTCTTTTTATAATTTTTGTACAAAGTTTTAGATGCGTTTATTAAATTATGAATTAGACTTTTATATAAAATCAATAAAGAAATAATCAATGAAAAGATAGGTGAAACTGTGTTTAAAAATGTCAGAATTGCTATATTTTATTATTATTTATAATTTTGATATGAATTTATGTGAATGTCTAAAGAATACTTCACAAAAGTGATTTACTGTAATAATTTAGTTAATTAATAATTATTATATTACTTTCGTATATTTTAAAAATATATTTTTCTTAAAACGCCTTAAATAAAATTTAATTAGGCACATTTTGAAATTTTTAAGTTTCATCCCTGGCCAAAGCCCTTCAATTTGACACCTCATTCTTGAAAATCGACCGAACGGTGCAGATCGGATGACCTGGACAAAAAATCTCCTCGCGTCTTATAAATATATGTACAGTGAAATATATGTGGGTCGTTCTTAAAAAACATGACCATTCTGAATTTTGTAATTTTTAAAAATTAAGTTGGCCAAATATGTTTATAATTGGCCTCATGTGGTTACGGATGGTATCAACAATAGGAATCCATAACCAGCAGTATTTTTTTTAATTTTTGGAGTTTTTGGAGTTAATAAGTCACAGAGTGGACCGGTAACAGAGGGGACAAATTAACTCAAAAATACCATATTTTAGCTTTTTATTCGAATTTTGGAGAATTTATTTGTCCACTTAATTAATGTACATAAAATATTTATAAAAAAATTATAAAATAAATAAAAAATCACTTTACTCACCGTTTTTCAACAGTAACAGAGTTGACACTGAATAAGGGTACGTACCCGGCATACAATTGGGTTCCTTACTCAACAACGCACTAAACAAGACTGAACAGTTCAAAACACATTTTGTTGATTTTAGCTAAGTTATGATGGAGAAGCATAAGAGAAATATACGCGTCATAACGTTTAACAAACATTTTTCAATAAAATGAGTGGACGTAACAGAGGGGACCAAAAC
>NW_016163620.1:0-7130 GCF_001687245.7 Rhagoletis zephyria | reverse complement strand
TATTTCACGTACGTAAACGATATGGCACATTCTTATCAGAGTGGAAGTTGGAGAGAATTAAACTGTCGCTGATAGTACACGTTCTTAATCGGCTCGTGTGACGGAAACGCATTGCAGCAATGGCTTCAAATTAAAATAAAGAATTAACATTTTGTTTAACGAATTAATACAACTTGACATAGACTTATACGAGTATTTTATTTTAGATTTATCGACATCAGTATGTACAATAATAAATATGTACGAATACCTACATACATATGTATCAAAGTGAAATGGTACGCAGAAGAGCGCAAGGATCAATATTAAGCAATGCACTAAATATCTACAATGGTTGAGTTTTAGATAGTCGGGTAGTAACTAATACATCCATATGTACACTCTTATCTAAATATTTGTATGACAATCAGTTAAACTAAATGCATAAATAAATAGTCCGTAAACTATATCTTTATGTGATATCGGCGCAAAACAACAAAGGTATTAACTGTTGTACCTATTGATACCGAACAGGTTTTACTTATGTTTAAATGAATATACATATAAAAGGCTATTAATTTATGATGCATGCCGTATGATTATTCTATCAGCACCTGTAATCATTGTATGTATAATTACGGCGTCATATATGCACTTCTGTAGGAATACATATTGTCGCCTGGGTAAAAGATTGTCGTAAGCGCAATTTTGACGATTTTTAGTTCTAGATGCAGTTATATATTTTGAAGTAAGGTCTTCGATTGGTGTTATCAGTTTATAGATATCTCCTTTAGTTTCCGAGATATTAGGTAAAATTTTTTCGATAAGTTAGTAAAAATTAAGTTAGTAATGCAGTCATATTAAACTAATCAATGTTTTGAAAATGGCCGCTCCCCGTTTTTGGATATCTCATTTAGTTTCCGAGATATTGAGTAAAAAGTGCCGTTAATTTAGTAGAAATTTGGATCACATTTTGACATATTTTATACAAAGTGGCTGCCAAATTGGTGTACAAATGACGCTTACGACAAAATTTTACTAAAGAAAATCCTTCTTAAACTGAAAAAAACACAAATTAACAATAAACATTAAAAATTAAATAATTTAAGAATTTTGTGAACTAGTAACATTTTCAGAGACTGGTGAAAATCTGTCTTCGCATTTTTGAGAAATCGCATTTCAAACTTCAATCGCGATTTCCTACAACCTGCCGAGATTAACATACGACAATCTTTTATTCAGGCGGCGATATGTATGTATATATGCATTAAGAGAGGCAATGATGTTTTAAAATATACATAAGTACCAGCTGTGTGCATTTGAACTTTTAACACAACGAAACTACTTACATATGTACATATATATGTATGTTATCCTAAGTATAATTTAAATGTAGCACTTATTCGTACACACTTATATTCGTACGTTTATATGTATATGCATGTATGTACCTACATACTATATAAGTGATTATGTATGAATATTGGAAGGCATGAAAACGTACACAGGTGTGAACAGCGAGGCGTGTTTTACTGTCTGAAACCCCTCCCGAGGTGACGCAAAAAAATAAATAAATTACAAAGACAATTTTCTAGATATGAGTACTACAAACAATAAGAAATAAACTTCGATTTATCACAATCATGTTTTGTTTTCAAAGTAACCTACCATTTCAAAACAAACTTTGAACCGCAAATGAAAATGAATCAATTTATTTATTCTTATTATAGTCATTATTTTTAGGATAAAGTTGATATCTATATTTGATCAAAAGGTTTCACGTGGAAATTAATATATGAATATATTTACATACATATGTACGTATGTATGTACATTAGGGTGGGTGGTCCAAAAAAAAACTTGGAAATATAATGCTCTTACCTCCGGGATTGTTCCATACCGAAAAAATTATACCCTTGTTTTTTTAGTTTTCCATGTATTTTATACGGGAAAAAACTATTTTTCGTTGGAATGTTATAGAATTCTTGAAAATAAATAATTCTGTTTTTCTTCAGGAGACTTCCAATAATAATACCCAATTGTTTATTTAACCATTTTTCAATATTAACTACTAAAACTATTTAAAGGGGTCCCTTAACCCTAAAAACCCCAAAAAATTCAATGGATACCCATTAAAAACCGCGAGAAGAGGCAATCCTCTTCTTTGCCTACTGAGCCAATTGGAAATGTCAAGTGAACGCAGAGGAGCCCTTCCTCTTCTTCGCGACCTGCGTTGAATACTCTCAGAACTGGAGCGTTTCTGTCCATTTGAACGACATGACCTAGACAGCAAAGCCGCTGGATTTTAATTCGCTCGTTTTGTCCTAGTTCACCACCAGTCCCATTCGCTTTGCTTCTCTATATAATCCCGAAAAGGCAGAACAGACGTAGACCTTGGTATTGTGCTTGATCAGCTTAAAGAAATCACACGAAAGGAAGTCACGCTTTCTGAAACCTCGTTTAGTGTCAAACTGCTCGGAAAGGTTCTTCCCAATTCTGACGGAGCTGGTAATATTAATCAACGTCATTTTACAAAGTAAGTTTAGCGGGTTTGAAGTCGATAAATAGAGGGTGAGTGTCGATCCTTTTTCGCAGGACTTTTCCAAGATTTGGCGTATTGTGAATACCTGGTCTATGGTGATAAGGTCCAATCAGTTCGTTGACGGCGGGCTTCGGTCTGATCCCGCGGTAGTTGGCGCGAATGGCGGGGTCCCCTTTCTTGTGGATTGGGCAGCGCACACTTAAATTCCAGTCGTCGGTCATCCGTTCATCTGATCGTATTCTGCAGAAGAGTTGATGGATGCATCCCATCAGCTCCTCGCCACCGTACTTGAATAGCTCGGCTGGTAGGCCGTCAGCTCCAGCAGCTTTGAATTATCATTATTTATATAGTTAACGAAATTCGATATTTATTTATTTATTGAAATTTGCCGATTTTTTGAATCGAAAATTTTTGAACTTTCAAAATATATCGAGTAATCGAAATTTCAAGGTTATATAAATTTGTCGAGTTATCACTGCTTATCGAACTTTATCGTGTAACCAGAGTGTAACGAATTATCGAAATATGTCGATAGCTTTCATCCGCATAAACGCTATTCTTACCTCGTTATCGTTAGGCGGTGGAACATCATCCATCGTCATAGCCCACTACTTTCATTTCTGTTGCCATTCAATAGAGTGGAAAAGTGTTCGTTCCATAATTTAAGTACGTTCCGGACATCGGCCACTGGATCCCCATGGTTGATCCGGTTCATCCTGGTCTTGAAACCTTCCGTAAGTCGACTAACTCTCTGATAAAATCCTCTCCTCAGTTTCCAATAATGGTCACATATAACTCGTGTTGCGCCCGATCGCAGCGTGGCCCTGCAGGTGGCATCTTTTTTCTCTGCAGCTTCTTTACACTTCTCATCGTACCAGTTGTTCTTTCGGGCTCGAAACTAACTCAAATTTGAACTTTTCCTTTTGACCGAAAAAATAAAAGTCAAAAATTTACCTTTTATTTTTGACTGAAAACATATCGCACCAAGATTAAATGAAAAGTATATTGTTTATATTTTCTAAAAATTTAAATGAAAATGATACATACGGGCCTTTTCGAGATAAGTCACTTTCAAAGTTTGTATTCCATTTTTTTTATAATTTTACAATTTTTATTTTTACAGTTACAGTGTACAGAAAAAATCTTCTTTCTTGTTAAAATTTAAGTATAAAGTACAGAAAAATTCTACATTTTGATAAAGCTACACCTATTTGACTATTATATGAGTTATTACAAAATACGAAAAAATTTCCAGCTTACTTTTATATAGAAAAAATCTGATCTATTTCTTCTGTCACGGGTGGTACAAAGAAAGAACCTGTTTTTTAGAGCAGATGTATTTTATCGAAACTCTGCGAATTTATTTCACTTTTCTGTGGAACTTGATGTCTTATAATAAAACAAAGAACCAGGAACACAAACAAAGCAAAAACTACAAAAAAAATGATGGCTTTATTATACGAAAAATTCGAAATTTCTTCTGTCACGGGTGGGACAACGTTTGTCACGGGTAGGACACGTACGAATTTTTATATGAAAAGGAGCTTTTAGTGTGGTCCGTATAAAAAGATTAGTTATTAAAAAATGTAAGACGCCAAGTAGGGGTTAAGTTCACTCACGTTTTATCTTAGGATAAAGCCTTTTATATAGAAGAAAATGCTTATCACCATCAGCTAAACAAATTATTATAAATGAGCGCGATTTCCTAGCGTCTTGAAATTTTCACTTTTATCTACTTGAATTTAATGCACTACAAAACTGCATACTTAAAAATTTTGCATAAAAAGTTTAAAATTTTTGGGTGTAATTGTTAAAGTTTGTTGAATTTTTATAATTTTTGTAAGAAGTTAGAAATGTAGATTTATGTGGTTCTGGTTAGGTAATGTGCTAGACTTTTATAAAAAAAAAACTATAAACATTAGGTTAACAAAATAAAAAATAAAAACTGGTCAAAATGTAACTTAACTTAATCAGCTGACCACAAGGGTACATAGATAATGGACAAGTTCGCGCATCCCCCCTCCTCCCCTGCGTCCACCTCAACAAACAAATAAAGCTTATCAGCTCTGTAAACCTACCTGACAACTGTCCCACGCATAGCTCTCATGGGTGGGACATGCTTTTCTGTTGAATTATTGTTATTTAACTACGTGGAAACGACAATGCAACTGTGGTAAATATTTGCAATGAATTTCTAAAATTATGTAGCAAACACGAAACACAACCTCAATTTCTGTAATTAAATATAACAACTTTTAGCTTTTTTTGTCACTGGTGGGATAATACCAGTACTCTTAATAATAACTCATAATATAGAAAAAGCAGTCACATAATTTAATATATAACACAATTTTATTAAACGCCGATGAGTTCTACTATATATTTTTTTAACAAACACAAATAATGAATCGCAGCATATTTGATAGTGCATTCAACACAACCTACTTTAAACTTAATTAAAAAATTTCAAAACGTAAAAGTGGTAATAAAAATGCATTTAAAGCTTTAATTTAATATTTTTTAGTTGATTCAAGATTTTTACAAATGTCTTATTCATACGTTTGTTAATTTTGTAAAGAAAATAATTTTTGCTCTGAGGTCCACTTTCCCATGGAACCTCCCATATACAAATATGTATGTATAATACCTATATATATATGTACATTTGGTTGCCTTCAATTGCATGCACTCCCTCCTCTCCTGTGGACTATGGTTACAGACGAAGTCCTCTTCCTACTGAACGACCACGGCTTCGAAACAGAAGACTGTGCAGACGATCCGGTGGTCTGCGTAACAGGGCTGCATGGCCCAACGATCTCCAACCGCATGCAAAATTCCCTGCTCATTACACAAAGATGGTATGACGCCATTATCCATTAATCCTACTAAAACTACTCTGGTTCCGAATACCCGGAAAAAGTATTATCCATTTCGAAATTTACTCTGGGTGGCACTAGAATAGGTCTTTCAAATGAAGCAAAATACCTGGGGGTGAGGCTGGAACGCGCATTTGGATGCAACGTGACTTTTTGGAAAACTTGGGGACTCTCCGCCAAAGTGACCTACTGGCTATTTAACACGCTTGTGAGGCCAATAGTAACCTAGGTATCTTTCGCATGGACTGCTGATGCACTCAGTGCATCGTAATAAGGAGGCAGGCCACCCTCTCGGCACTGAGAATCCTAAAAACTTCCGAATTAAAAACCGGAAACACGACAACTCACATTAAGGGCGCGCTAGCTCTAAAACTAGCTATTTCTAGAAATCCTGGAGTACTAAAACCCTTATTTCAAACCAGGAGATAAAGTTTGGTACACTTGCGCATCAAAACTTGAATATGGAAAAACTAGAGCTGGTATTTTTTTGAACCACCCTAATGTACCCATATAAAATATGTGCAACTGTACAAATGAATTTTAAATGTAAGAAAAATATGTTATAAAAATTTTCGAAGTCACTTTTCTCGAAAAGCCCTGTAAGTATGATTTTCATTTTTGAATTTTTAGAAACTAGAATATTTAGCGGTCGCTTAAAGCGCTCAAAGCTTTCCATGTGTTTTATGTAGAAAAACAAACAATTTTTCGTAGAAATGGCATAGAATTCTTCAAAATCAATATTTTTTGATCAGAAAACTCTGTTCTGTCCAAGAGACTTTCAATAATACTACCCAATTGCTTATTTAGGTCCCAAAAAACTCCAAAAACTGCAATGGCGGACGCAGAAATAGAGGGAAGCAGAGTTTTTCTATCGAAAAATATTGATTTTCAAGAATTCTACAGATACCATTTCTAACAAAAGTTGTGTTTTTCTATACCCGAGCGCACTTGTGCACAAGGGTATATTAACTTTGTTCGCATATCGGTTGTTTGTAACCGCCAAAACGAATCGAGATAGATATGGACAAATGTATACATAAATGATCTGAATGAAAAGAGAAGTCGATTAAGCCATGTCTGTCTGTCTGTCCGTCCGTCTCTCCATGTACACGATAGCTCGAGCAAAAATTGAGATATCGCAACGAAATTTGGTATGTAGGTTGCCCTTTATCCAAGGTAGGTAAATACAGGGCTACATTTGTTCGATATAGAACAGTGCTGGGGGTGAGGGAATTCAAATTGGGGCTGTTTGGACCACCCTAATATACATATGTACATACATAGTATACGAGAGATAAATGCTACGGCATTGAATAATGGTCTGGAGGTAATTACTGTAAAAATAAAAAAAATGTTGACAAAGGAATTAAGTTATTGAACTACTTATAATTTCTTATCAATCATTTCTAACTATAACATAATTCCATCGTAAAGAAAATTATTGTCACCATAAACGCTGATAACAATAATAGTAAGCATTAAGTACTGTTTGTGAACTGCAGGATGATGATCAAAATTCATTGCGCTAGACAGCAACTTCATGTGAAAATAATTTAGTTTTTATAATAACAACTTTACTTATTTGGAAGTAAATGCGCAACACGCTCAGAAAAAAAAATCCAAAAATTAACGGTAAGTCTTAGCTACTTCAAATTTGCACTTTAAATTGAAGGGGCTAAAAACAGCATAAGTAAAATCTTTCTAATAAATCCATGAATGGAAGGGCAGAGTAC
>NW_016163619.1:0-35583 GCF_001687245.7 Rhagoletis zephyria | reverse complement strand
AATATCTACATGTAATATTTGTTCTGTTTGTTGGCACTATATCCAAACAAAACNTTATAACAAACATTTTATGAAGAAAATCCCTTCTTCGTTTAAAATAAAAAAAAGCAAAATCGGCCCAATTTCATACAACCCTGCCTGACATGAAAACTTTCTCCACGATAAGGCTAGTAGCCATTTCTAACAGATTTTGGGTCGCTTAATCAAAAATAGAAACATATATACATATTTGAAATTTAAGAAAACAAGGTAAATAGCAAAATCGGCTAAAACCGGCTAATTTTTTTCTGCAAAACGTCTAACAAATCGGCTGCCGGCTAAATCGAAATTTCTCCGGCTGTTTGCTATCGCAACCGGTTAAAATGGCAACACTGGATGAAGCGCCGACCACTGATCCAGCGTTGCCGAAAGCTTTCGCTGGAAAATCGTCACTTTACCCTAAAAAATCGTAATTTCGGCCAAAAAATCGTAAAATTTTTGTTTATTGTATTTTTTTTTTAACAAAATGAAAAATACAAAGGAATCATATGCAATGAGTCGTATGCATACCTCTAACTTAAATTTATTTGAACAAATTGAGTAAAAGATCTACAATTTAAAAACAAACAAAAACATTGGCACAAAACCTAAGGGTCTGATTATGCATACTTCGCATAACTTCGCACAACTTCGCATAAACTTCAAACTGTAATTTCGTATGTACTTTGTATGTATTCCATTACCCAGAAATTAGCAGAACTTTTAAAAACTTAGCGATCTGTTGAGTTTAGATTTTGCTTCACATTTTCTTAAGCTACACTTTTATGGCGTCTATGTATTAAAAGACCTCCCGTGGCTCCGCCACTGACTGACACGTAGTTTAACCCCCAACCACCCCCGCAGGATCCGCCACTGATACGGCCGAATAAATATGACCACACATTACGAAACCAAATGGAACGCACATTGCATATGGGTTAATAAAAGTGGATTTGCAATTGTTTACGACAATTTAAAATTACAATTTAAAACACATCTGCTTTTAAATAGTTGAACTCCACTGGTTTGAAGCTTTTGAAGATTTTGATCCAGTTTTAAAGTAGGGGTCTTCACAGCGAGCTTGGTACTCGGTGTTCGGTAATTTTCCCAATACACCTATTTTGTTTGTGTAAAATTATTTTATTATCGGTGTACTGGTTACCGAATTATCGTGAAGGAAGCTTACAAATTTGTCTGATAGTTGGTAAACTGCAATCAGCTGTTCAATATTTACTTAATTTCAAATCCGCCCGCCGCCTTTAATTTTTTTTTTTTCTTTTTGGAAGAAAAAACTACGACTCCGTTGTTGATAAAAATATGCCGATTTCGTTTGCCCTCTTTGCACAAACACTAAGAAGAGGGCGATGAGAAGGCAACATTTTTTGTAGAAACGAAATCGCCAATAGTTTACCAGACTAAGAAAAGAAAACTGAAAAGGACGTTCACAGTTGATAAAACTGCCAAGTGTCAACCAGCAATTTACCAAATTACCAAAATGGATGTAAAGACCCTTAGTGTAACATTAGCATTTATTAACTGATAGATAATTTTGACTGAACAAATCAAATTCCCTCTCCTACTTTTCTGTCTCTTTTTTAAATCAGAGTCAGCAGTGCAAGTTAACGATTTTGTTCCAATTCTAGAACAAATTTAATATAACTAAAAGCATGGTTGGAGAACAAAACTAGATAAAGGCATGGTTTTTACATACCTACTTACATATACATTTTTGTAATTAGGGTGAAAAACTAAAATAAAAAAATCGTCATTACGGGGGAAAAATCGTCAAAACGTTATTGAGCTAAAAAACGTCAAAATGGCGACGAAATCGCCAATTCGGCAACGCTGCACTGATCTATGCACATATGTATGTCAGTGTTGCCACACAATTTTTTTATTTTTTACCAAAATCACCGAAAAAAGTTACCAAATTCAACAAAAAATTACCAATCTTATTTTATGTGCAGAACTGCACAAACATGCATACGTTATTTTGGCAGTTGGGGCTCGACATGTATGCTTGTACAGTTCTGCACATAAAATAAGTTTGGTAATTTTTTGTAATATGTCTATATATATGACTTGTCAAAATATGGTGCGGCTATAATTTTTTCGCCCACTGTATGTAAACAAGTGACAAGAAAATATATCAAAAATTCAACGCTTGAAGGAAAGCTTTCGACTCACACATAGACAGAGTGAAGTCCCCCGCTGAATGCCGTAGCTTTTTGAACGAGAACATACATATTTACGTAGAATTCTACTCATATATATGGTTGCCGGGTACACTGGAAAATTGATGGTAATTGCAAAGCAGACGAACTGACAGGGATAGGTAGGACCACCCAAAACCTTCCAGGAAAGGACGCGGTGGATATACTTAGCAATGGCCACTTTCAAGCAGTTTGTTAAAGATTACACAATTCTAGTAGCCAAGGTACGCTGGAACAACTTTCACCTTGCGAAACTTTCAGGATTACCTGGTATTTCTATAAAAGGAAACGCTTACGGGCCACTTACTAATGTGGAATCAGAACTATCTAAGACCGAATCGAAAAAGTTACCAAATTGAAAAATAAATTACCAAATTACCAAACTTGATAAATAAAGAAAAAAATTACCAATTTTGGTTAAAAATTACCAAAGCGGCAACGCTGATGTATGTATCTATGCACGTACATACGTATCTATGCACATACATACATATGTACTTAGGTATGTATATCATATATATCTATATATATAATACGCGAAGAGATTTTTTGTGCAGCGTAAAAGATCTGTACCGTTCGCCCGATTTTCAAAAATAAGATGTCAAATTAAAGCGCTTGGTCTGTAGATGTGCAATAAGATTTACTTTTTCGAAAAGAGTTGCCACCTGATAAATAATTATATTCAAATAATTTAATAATCAATGCCATCAGATCCACACCGTTCGTTCGATTTTCAAAAGTGAGGTGTCAAATCAAAGGGCTCTGATTTTAGGTGTGCAATAAGGTTTAACTTTTTCGAAAAGAGTTGCCACCTTTTAAAAAATTAAGTTCAAAGTAATACGCGAGGGCTTTCTTTGTTCCGAATAAAAGATCTGGACCGTTCGTTCGATTTTCAAAAATGGGGTGTCAAATTAAAGCGCTTGGCCTATAGATGTGTGCTATTTTTTCGAAAGGAGTCGCCACCTGCAGAACAATTGAATATAAACTATATAATAAGCAATGCCGTCAAAACAGCACCGTTCGTTTGATTTTCCAAAATAAGGCGACAAATTAAAACTCCTGGACTGCAGATATGCAATAAGGTTTTACTTTTTTGAAAAGAGTTGCCGCCTTTTAAAAAATTTCAATCAAATTATCTTAAAAAAATCAATTATTACGAAATGGGTATCAGTGGAAAGGGTTTTGGAAATATTTGCTTCTTGACTTAACTTTAGGAGGGTTGCCGCCTGTTTAAAAAATTAAACCCAATTTGAATTAAGAAAATTAATTAGGAGAAATATTGTTCAACATATGGGCGCATAACGAAAGGGGCTTCAGAAGGCGGCCGTTTGAAAATATTTTGAAGAGGGTTGCCACCTTCTTGCAATGTCGGATTTAATTAACTTATCCAGAAGTTATATGAAGTTTCAAAATAATGATGTGAAACGAAAGAATATTAAGAAGACTTTAGTTTAAACACACAAAATATTTTTGAGGTGATGGAAGAGGGTTGCCACCTTCTTGCAATGTCGGATTTAATTAACTTATCCAGAAGTTATATGAAGTTTCAAAATAATGATGTGAAACGAAAGAATATTAAGAAGACTTTAGTTTAAACACACAAAATATTTTTGAGGTGATGGAAGAGGGTTGCCACCTGTTTAAAAATTAAATTCAAATTATTAAATAAGTTAAATGAATTATTAAAATATGGGTATCAATCGAAGGGAGGTTGAAAAATCTTTATATCTGAACTATATTTAGCGGAGTTGCCACATGTTTAATTAATATAATTCAACTTAATTCATCAGTTGATTAAAATATGTATCGCAATGTTAGACGAAGAATGTTTAACAATATATCTTACCGCGCAGAACTACTTTTCAAAAGGGCTGCCACCTGTTTAAAAAGTCGAATTTAACTATATCTATATATATAATACGCGAAAGGACTTTTTGTCCAGGTCATCAGATATGAACCATTCGTTTGATTTTCGTATATCAAATTAAAGGGCTTGATATGTAGATGTACAGTAGTCTTTTACTTTTCCGGAAAGAAAGGCCACCCTTTAAAAAATCAAGTTGAGATTATTTATAAATCAATACCATCATATCCCATTCCTTCGCTCGATTTTCAAAAATGAGGTGTCAAATTAAAAGGCTTGGTTGCAGATGTGCAATGAGGTTTTACTTTTTGAAAAGAGTTGCCATAGGTATCAGTTGAAATGGTTATTAAAAGCTTTGCTTATTAACTGTAAGAGTGTTGCCCCTGTTTAAAAAATCAAATTAAATTTTAATCAGGGTAATTACATAGGCAGTTTACAAAATGTTCCCCCACAGGGGTTCAGACTAAAGAGGTTTAAAAAGGTAGTAATTTGAAAATGTTTTGAAAAGGGTTGCCACCTGCTTTAAAAGCTGAATATTGGTGTTAAACGAAAGAGTGCTAAGAAATCTTCAGTTTAAACATCAAAATTTTGTTTGATGGTTTGAAGAGAGTTGCCAGATGTTGAAAATTTTAAATTTAAATGAAATAGTAAGTTAAATTAATTACTAAAGGAGGTGATTTAATCGTTCATGGGTTTGAGAAGGATTTATATCTGAACTGTTTAGGAGAGTTGCCAGCTGATAAAAAAATAAAACTCAATAAACTTCTTCAGGTAATTGAATTATGTGTCAAAGTATCAGAGGAAAGAGCTTTAAAAGACTTCAGTTTGAAAATGCTTCGCAGAAGATTGCCACCTGTTGGAAAAGCCTAATTGATTTAGTTTTACACAATTTTAATGAAATATTAAAATATGAGAAATGAAAGAAAGAGTTTTAATAAAACTATAGTTTGAAAATATTTGTTGTGATTCTTATTTTGAGCGATAATGTTCGGTAATTGCACGGTGGTTTGAATTTTGAGGAAATGAAAAACCGACGCCATTTAAGACCTCTCTTCGTTCAAAAAGGGATGGACGAATTTATTGAAACATTTTCAATATTTATTAAGGTTTGTGGATGTGTTGCCATCTGTTTAAAATAATAAACTCAACTTTGGCGTCTTAACGCCATGCGGGTTCACTAGTATGTATATATTTTAGTTGAAAGTACGTTTTGCTCGTCGCTCTCTTCATCGTTCCACTACATTCCTGTCCTTAGTTTTATTCAGATACCACAAATGTATGTTTTCTTCGAAAATACTCAAGTACTACCAGTAGAGTACTCTACTGCCAAATACCTTTTACTCGCAGTAGTTGCGGAAGGCAAAGTAAATACTTTACGCGTCTTGCTATTGATCGGTAGTTTACGTACGCTTGCAGAAACTGGTTTATGCTTACTCACACTTGACCCGAACGATGAGAGTAAAGGAGGGAAAGTATTTGCGCGGCGAGCGGATGTCTTGTTAGGCCGTTTAAATGGAATTGCGCAGGAGTTTAAAGCGCAGTTAGTCAACGACGTAGCGTAAACGTAGGATGATGGACGTAGCAGCATATGAAATTTACTGTTGATAGAGAGAGAGAAGCAACGGCTAAGTCACCGCCAAGCGGTGGTGAGTTTTCGTTCACACGCGAATCCTATAAGGTAGATCGTGTCTGCGTCAACCTACGTCTACGCTACGTCGTTGACGGTTTGAGCTTTTAGTATGAATGTGTGTGTTGTCACCGCTCTCAGAGCGGGGCTCTGCATGCTTGGGGTGCGTGTGTACACTCATATATATACTCAGATGTGAACAGTCAAATACGTGCGTAATAAATTTTGTATGAAAATATTATTTTTAAATTCGAAAATTTTTAAACGATAATCAAATATAAAGTATTCATTTTTACTATGCCAAATTTCCCTCAGTGCAGAAGTACATATGTGCATGTGTAAGTGTGTCAAGTCTATTGTTGTTCTACTTGAGCAGTAAAAGGTTAAGATATGTATCTATACATGTATGTATACAAGGCCGTACTTAGTTATTGAACTTTTGCTATTTTTTTAAATAAAAATATAGCTTATTCTTTAACAAAACCCGTGGAATTTCATGTTTCCGAATTTGAGTAGTCCACTTGCAAAGGCGCTATGTAAATTTTTTTAGATTTTTAGTTTTTGGTGAGTAACATGCCAGTATTTAAAGTAGTTTCATGTCCACTAACAATACAGTGCAAAATCTTTATATTTTCTGAAAAATAGCATCAAATGTTAACTACTATTACAAAAGTCGCTATAATACTTATTTATACACTTTAAAAAGTCTCCATCTTCTGATGAACTTAGAAAATTGCAAGAAAACGTGTTAGCTTCGGTGCCTAGTGGAAGGCGTCGTAAAAAAGAAGCAGACCAATCTTCATGGAAGAGAGAACGCCAAAAGTTAAAAAAAAATAGCTATGTAAAAGTTACTGTTTCAAAACTCGCTATATTAAATTTTTATATATAAAATTTGCAAAAACTACCACACTGCGATATTGTTTTTTAATGTTATTAGGCTCTTGTTTATCCAAATTTTCAGATAATAAAGAGAAATGTTCAATTTGGATGTTACTTGTTGCTGTAGACATCACATGACGCTGTGGACTACTCATTTGTGCATCAACAAACTTTCGTACAAATTTCGAACTTTTAAAAATTCTAAAAAATCAATCGACATTTTTAGCCATTTGAAACTTGTACTTTATTCTACTAGAATTCAATGGGCTACAAAACTGCATACTCAGAATTTAATTAAAAAACTCGAAATTTTAACGAAGAAGATTTGTAGAATTTTTTTAAATTGCATAAATTTTTAAGGCAGTGCCACTCGATTGGTACATTTGTACAGATTTGTAAATTTTTATATTGGGCTATTGGAAAAAAATGGGACAATTTTTTTTGCATTCAATTCAATTTCAATTTCAATTTCAATTTATTCAATTTATGGATCAATCCTAACACAGCAAGGGTAAAACCTTATAATTAATAGTGCTAGTCACATCGGTTAACATTTTCAGTACAAATATTTTGCAAGAAGGAAACAGTAATAATAAATTAAGCAATAGTAGAAATAGATATTATACGGTACTTGGAACAAAAATAAAATAAGATAAAATATATTCAAATTACAAATCAAGTTTACGAACTAAGATGTCTCTGTAACTCACGCTTAAATGTGCTCATGTTACCAATCGATACTATATTTTGTGGAAGAGAGTTCCAAAGTCGGGTCGCTTGCACCAAATATTGCCTTTCAGACGTCTTTGTTTTGAACCTGACCGAGAGAAGCTTAGAGTTTCTCATAGATCTCGTGGCAGTTATGTTTTGATAGAGGTATTCAGGCTCCTTCGTATAGTAAATCTTATGCAAAAGTAAAAGAGATCTGAACAGTAAGAGCTTATCCAATGACATGGAGTAAATAGAGACTGCGTAATGAGAAACGGGGCTCCTAGCCTTGACTCCGAAAACGTAACGTGTAATATTATTAAAGAGCACATTAAGCTTGTGCTTGCACGCTGAACCACAATTGGCAAAAATTTCGCAACCATACAATAGAGAGGGCATAAGATATGTTTTGACGAGCAAAAGTCGAATATGGTGAGGAGTAAAGTACTGTGAACACCAGAGAGCGCGAAGCATACCATAAAGTTTACCTACAACTATGTTTATGTGATTATCCCACGTTAATACTTTGTTGAAAACTATTCCCAGATTTTTAGCTGTATCCACATAATTTATGCTAACGCCCCCGATCATGATTTCTGGAAAAAATGCCGTGTCTATCGGCTTTCGAGCTATAACAAGAACCTGAGACTTCTTTGGGTTTAGCGACAAGCCGTTATTCAAAGCCCAGTTGTTAATTTGGCATAGTGTTTGATTTATTCGCAGAACACAGGCAGATATATCACTGAGTTTGCATGATCTATAGACCTGCACATCGTCTGCATACAAATGCGAGTTCATATCATTGATTGCGGCTGGTAAGTCGTTTATATACATTGAAAAGAGAAGGGGGCCAAGAATAGATCCTTGCGGAACTCCCCTCCTCAATGCAAGTGCAAGTGCGATGACGAAGTCCCACTGCAGACACACTGAGTCCTATTTTCTAGGTAGGAGCTACTAAACTTATAGATGTTGTGGAAAAACCAAACAATTTGGCAAGCTTAAATGTGAGGATAGCATGGTCAACGGAATCAAATGCCTTAGAATGATCGAGTAGGGTTAGAAAAGTTAGCTCGTCATTATCAATAGCTTTACGAATATTTTCAATCACGTCAATAAGCGCAGTTATACAATTATGCTATTTTCGAAATCCAGATTGTCGGTTGCATAAAAGAGAATGTTTTGAAACAAATGCGTTTATCTGTTTATAAATTAACAACTCAAATACTTTTGAGAGAAATGGTAGGATAGCAATTGGCCTGAACTCACCCCCTCCTTTAGGAATAGGGATAATGTTAGCATTTTTCCAACATTCAGGAAAAACTGACGTAGTTAAAATTATGTTAAAACAATGCGTTATATATGGAAGCAGCTTCGGTAATATGGCCTTTAGAAAAACAGGATGTATACCGTCGGTCCCGACAGCATCGGATTTGATTGAAATGAAACACTCCAGTACATCGCATTGATCCACACATGAGAAACTAAAATTCAATCCATTACCTAAAGAGCTTGGTATGTCCAGCGGAGAATTAGTCAGTGGAAGGTCCGAAAAGCTTACAAATTTATGGTTGATTGCATCGAGGTCTTCCAGAGCAGGTAGCTGTTGTAGTAGTATTTTTTATATGACGCCAGTCAGTTTCATTTAAATCATTATCAAGCTTCGCATAATCAATGCTCCTCAAATCACGGTAAAAAATATACTCCGCGGTATCCCTAACAATAACACAGAAGTCAAAAATTAAAAAGATGAGGTCATGTTTAGAAAAGGTAGGCATTGATAATTGCTCGTACAATAAACTCCGCTTTAAGTTATTAGTGAAAAATAAGTCTAAAAGTGTTTCGCTGGTATTTGTAAAATGAGTCGGCCTTACTGTGTTGACCGGAAAAAGTCCATAGTTGCTCATGACATTTGCTACTGTATCTTCAGTAAGCAGATTGGAGTTAAAATCACCCGCGATAACAACATCTTCATACATCAAGGACAGCCTTTCAATGGAGCTCGCTAGAGGCGCGCAATCAACAGTTTTATTCGGTCGATAGACAGCACCAACAAGAACCTTACGATTATTGGATACCACTTCGACAAGTAGAAATTCAACAGACACGTCGCTGCTCGATTTTGCTTTCACAAAACACTTCAACGACTCTTTAACAAAAATTGCCACTCCTCCGCCGTGCCCCATTCGGTCATGCCTGAAGAGTTTATACCCGTGTACTGCGAATAGATTATCGCTCATGTGTGGAGTGAACCACGTCTCAGATACACATACTATACCGACAAGGGACTTCTCGAAGTAAAACCTAAATTCGTCTATTTTTTTGCATAAGCTCTGGGCATTCATATGACATATATTCAGACCTTTTCGTCTTTTGCACAGCACATTTAGCATAGCGCAGCGAGCAATACTTTGGTTGTTCTCTATAAATACAGTATCAGTCATTAGAGTAATATAAAAAGAATTATTAAATAAATTGTATGGACTGAAGTAACGTGAGCACATTTAGTAGCAACAGAGATTTCTAAGTTTGGAGAAAAAAACATAACATTAACAATAAAGAAGTGTTCTATAATAAGCTTAAGCCTAAATTGGTAAACCGCTACGACGTCATGGAGGGCGACGAAAGGTAGACACTACGTGTTTATCTAGTTCACTCAGCATTTGCATATTTAACACGCATACGGGGTCATCATTAGGTTTATGCTTGATGTAAATTTTGCCACTCAAAGTAAATGTTGCTGATATTTTCTTTTGCTTTTTTAAACGCAGCGCAGCTTTCAGCAAAGAGTGACTTGCTTTAGTTAAGCACTCATTTTATAAATGAGCACCTCAGAGTCGAAACCCGCGTGCATTAAACATAGCTTTTTGTTGTTGCGGTTATGAGTAGCAACCGATTTTAAGAATGCTCCCTTTTCTTTGGGAGAGGCAAATTTAATAATAATAGGGGGATCGTACTTGCTTGTGTTTCTTTTGCGTGTTCGGAATATGCGCTTTATTGACGGCGCATCGATGTTAATTGAGCTGCATAAAGTTTTGAATAGACTAGCTAAGTCTTCGCCACTTTGCTCAGGTATTCCATGTAGGCACGCATCAGCAGCTACCTCAGTGCGCTCGTATCGGTCAAGCTGGTCGCGAAGAGAACATACTTCCACATTTAGTAACTCACTGGCAGTCACTTTTGTGTTGAGATCTTGCACTTCGTTACGCAGCATTTCAATTTCAGTGGAATCGTGCTCTATTATGACTACTCTTTGTTCAAGAGATCTTACATTTTGCTTGATGGTAGATAGGTCTGTCGTCAACTCACTAATCAGTTTAAGTAAACGCTCACTGGACTCTCTCGTTGACTCTTTCACTGCAGCAACAATTTTCGCCTCCAGTTGTGAAACCCACGCATCGTTAGGTAAGCTCTCACCCTCATTTAGATGTTGATGTGTCGCTGAACCCGAATTAACAGTGGTGGGTGTCAGGCGACCTGAACCAGCGCGAGTAATCATTGTTGTTATATCTCAGCCAGTTCTCTTATAACACAATAAAAATAAGAGAAAGAACCGTAGCACAGCAGTAGCAGCGCAACTTAGGTGTAGAAAAAAATGCAAAAACTGGCAGAAAGCGCAAATGCAATGATGAAGTGATTTGCGTTTATATAAATTTTAATAAATTCTGCACAAACAAACTATTGTGTAAAAAAATCATTCGCGTAACACAATTGTAAAACTTTGAGTAATTTAATTTAAGTAAACTGGCATTTAATTGGTCTGAAATACCCTCAGAAAACTCCAATTTTTGCGGAGCAGAAAAATATACGTCTGACTTTGTCGGGATTTTAAGATTTCAAAAGATTGGTACAATACAGCGATTTTCTATTGAAAAATTTCAATAAATTAATTTTCGTGATTGGGATAGTGAAAAATATTTTGGGTGTTCAAACAAATTTTGGCAAATACCCAATCGTGTGACACTGCCTTTAAACTTGTATTTATACGGATGTTGGTAAAGAACGAACTATAAAAAACTAACCGAAATTACATAACAACAAAAATAATATTTTAAAACTTGTCAAAATTTGGTGCGGCTATAATTTTTTCGACTACTGTACATAAGTTGGCTATGATTACTCGGCGTGCTATCATAGTAGCACAATGCCACTCATATTTGACTTACAAACAAAATACGGGCAGGAATTTCAAGATTTCAACCCTGTTTTTATGAAAAATTTTATTTTTATCAGTATTTTTCTTTTAATCAAAATATGTTGAAATAAAAGTGAAACTAAAAAAAATTTTGCCAGAACCGAAGACGCACCACATACAAATTTATTTTTCTTCGGCGGACGTAATATTACAACCCGGACCAGAGCAGAGAAGTTAACATTACGACCACTATGAATAACATGGCGAACAGAGCAGAGGAGTTAACATCACGTCCACTATGAATAACATGAAGTTAACATCTCGCCATAAACACACATCATGATCAGCGTTGCCGCGAGCTTGAAAAAATTGTATCAGTTGCCAAGCAGAAAAAGTATCAAAAGCAAACAAAACTGTTGTTTGTTAAACTATTATTTAAAAAACAAATAATAAATAAAATTTTATAATTAAATCCATAGTTATAAAAAATAGTTTTGCTTATTTGCATAAAGAAAAACAAACTTATAGGGCCCCTAAACCACACAAAATTCTTGCGCAACCCGGGACTTGTACAAGTTAATATTGTGGAATTTACTACAGCATAAAATTGCGCAAACCTTATTTTGAAGAAACGTTGCTCAAGTAAATATGTGCAAGAAATATGAATGTGCGTTGTACATTTTGATAGCTTCAGCTTTAAAACTAAAAAAAAACTAAATTAAAAAAAGTATTTTTTTTTACGCTTTTACTCATATTTTACAGCAAACTAGACTAAAATTTTCGCAGTGGTCGCCATACGCAGCACAAATTACTGCACAATAACACAAGCTTGAGCAAAATATCAAAATAATTTTTATTTTAGGGCAATAACTGTGCAATTTAGTACAAACGACCCCATACGCCACACAAACGCTCGTCGCAAGCCCGATATTGCGTAATGTTTTTGTGTGGTTTAGGGGTCCTATAACAGTGGCGTGTGCAAAAAAAATTCCGGGTTGTGTTTCCCGTTACCAAATCAACTTATAAATATCTATATATAAATTGTGAGACTTCAAATAACAAGAAAAAAATATTTGCCTTTAGACTAGTAGTACTATTCACAGTTTTCAAAAATTCATTTCTGCCATCCGAAAGTATCAAAATACGGCATTTGGGAACAAAAAAGTATCAGATAATACAATTTAGAAAAACAGTATTAAAAAATATACAATTGTACCAAAACGGCAACGCTGATCGTGATGGAAAACGAAGTTAGTTAACATCTTGTCGTCATAGCGACGATGGAATTAACAGCGTCAGCCGAGTGAAAATACTGCTAAAGTAACAGAGGTAGCGCCGCTTGTGATACCCTTGCTAGCCTCACCGCTCGTGCCATAAATTCAAATTGGTTGGATAGTCGACATGCGCCTTCTGTATACTGTTTATTCTGTGGTTGAATGTATGGCTTTTTTTCTCTTCTTTTCTAGAAGATATGCTTTGTTTCTTTTCTTTTCTACCAGATAATTATCAGGAAGAAGAAGAATGAGAAAATTGAAAGAATTACGCTCGCAGAGGGCGAAATAACGAAAAAGTAAAGAAACGCAAAACTAGCAGAAACTATCAAGTAATCAGCTGATCGGTGTATTTGACTATTGAAAATATTTGGCGTGAATTTTTGTTTATCCATTTTGACAGCTGCTACTTTCTGCTAGTAAAAATTTCAATTGCAGAAATTAGCAGGAGAGCCAAAGAAAGAAGAGCGTAAGAACGAGAGAGAGCTGCTAGTTTTTTGGGTTAAGAAACGTTTTCCAGCAGAAATTAGTGATAATTATCTGTTAAGAAAAAAAGCTTATGTTAGGTTGTTATTCTATGTATATATATTTCTATACACATAAGTACTTATGTATATAGTATGCTGATGTGAATTTGCATATAAATATGTAATTTTTAAGTGTAGAATATAACTATCACTTGCCACTGATCACTTTAATGCACATATATTTATATATAAACGTTATTATAATCTGTTTTTTGGTCTTGTTTTTGCTTATTTTGTGGACTGTATAATTTGTAGTAAATTTTTATTTTATTTTTTTATAGGTGCCGTTCGCTAAGGCGATGGAGGACCATGAACAATTGGAGCACTATGGTCTTTTACTTTTCTTACCGCTCGCAGATTTACCTAACTTTCACTTTAAATAAAAAGGCGCACTTTAATGGAAATGGTTGTACAATTTTATTAAATTTTGTATTTATTTATTATATTTAAAATGCAATACGTATTCAGAGGGGTCGAAATCCGGGGCTAGAACGATACATCCGCTTTGGCTCACAAACGAAAGATTATAACAGCCGTCATCGATTCGCCAACAGTTAGCGAGTGGCGAAACGAACGAACTCAATGAGGTACAACCGAACTCGCTATCGTCTATCCGTGCTAGCTAACTTTGTTGTTGCTTTCACATGCCAAATTCTTCTTTAAGCGACCGGAACTCAAACATAGCGAGCGAGAAGTGGCGTATCGATGACGGCTAATGAGAAAAAAAGATGACATTTGTTTTTATGTGTGTGTGTGATATGAATATAGAAATATGAACCCTGTGGGGAAAATCTCTAGTTCTGAACTGGTGCGCTTCTAGTACATTTAGACCCAGTACTGGTTCGCGATAAATCTGTTTTGCATGCAAGCAACTGGCGAATTTAACATGGCGATGTCCTAGGAAGTGTCAATTGCCCCCCGCTGCCTCCCTTTTTCGATAGTTCCGAACTAGTCCTAAATTCTATAGTTCCGAACCAGTTCTAAAAGACGAAAGAAAAAAGTATCATGATTTTTAAATTTTTTTGGTTCTTCCGTGTGTACGATTTTAAGTTTTTTTGAAAGAAATGTGTTTTCAATTTGGAACTAAATTTGTTTGAATGATTGTAAGAAATGTACGTTTACATACCTTTAGCTGTAGCAGAGCTTGCAGAGGTGCTCGCTGTTATTTCTTAGATTCCAGACGGTCCCAAGATGTTGCAATGTTAACACAAATTTTTGTTTTGTATTACCAAGCTATAAAAAAGCATCTGCGAAGCACAGAATAGAAGCGTATTTGAACGAAAAAGCCGCCGAACACATATCTATGTAAAGTAAACAAGACCCCCGCTGCATCCCTTATTCGATAGTTCCGAAATAGTTCTAAATTCGAAAAAATAGGATAGGATCTAGGATCTGCATCCCTTTTTCTATAGTTCCGAACCATTTCTAAATTCGTCACTTTAGATATAGATTTCTAGTGAAAAAACTGAGAAAAATTAGTTTCTTAAAAGTAGCACTTTTCGCCGATTTTGGACTGGTGGGGGTCTAGTTCCTATCGGACTAGTTCCTTTTTGGCGATAAAGACCTAGTACGGAACTATAAATTTGATTCACTAGTCCGCGGTTTCCCGGCAGGGTATGTATAAAGCGTCGACATACATATATTTTGAAATGTGTGCTGTTAACATGGTTGGTGAGGTGTGTAGTGAGCACACGCCAGGATAATTCACAGTGGCCGGAAGTGCTCATTTAAGCAGGTATACGCATTACTACATACATACATACAAATAAACTCACTTTTAATAAAATGGATCATCAAAGCATTCCTTATTTGATTTCCGGAGTTATTTCCTCGGGATGCGTGGTGATGGGGTTGTTGTCGTACATTATCTTTACCAACTTCTGTCCAATTTGCATTTATATAGTCATTATTACTGTTGCACATATTGTGCAAAATGCAAGCAGCTTTGACAACAACGTTGACGTTCTTCATATGAATGTAGGTACATCTTTTTATTAACTTACATAAATATGTAAATCCTTGAATAAAACATAAACATTTATGTAAGATTTTTCAATTAAAATATGCTGCCGCTGAGATTCAAAATTATAGGTAAAATGGTAAATGGGGTACGAAAAATTGAGGTACTTAGGCGGGTTGGGTAAATAAGCGGGGAGGTACTTAAGAGAGGGATTTTCTTCATATTACATTCAAAAATTCACATTGCCCAAAAATGTTGGTTACTTAAGCGGGTTAGGTACTTAACCGGGGGGGTACTTAAGCGGGTTTCACTGTACATACGTAAACCTGCATCTATAATTCACGCTTGCAAAAAGTATTATTGAGTACCACCCCTTGTAATTATGAAAGTCAATAGCTTGATTTTTGTTGGGTTGCACTCAATATGAGATCTATCAATGGCTTCATAGCATTGTGGAAATCCCAAACGCTCAAACCCCGATACAATTTCTTTTATTTTAGAATTTGATGGAGGGTATGCATCAAAAGACACTTTCATCAAACATGTGCATATGGCCCGGCAAAAATCAAGGACTATTTCTCCGACGGTGGATCTTCCCACACCAAATAAACTAGCAATAGTTCGATACTACGAAGAAGAACCCAATGCGTACAAAGTTATACCCAGCTCTTTTTCCAATGGAATCGCATACCTCCAAAAGGTATCTTTTTTACGCAAATGCTGCAATGACTTTACGAGTTAAACAAACGTGGCTTTGTATACACGAAACTTGTTTTTAAAGGTTTCGTTGTCTAGTTTCGGCACTTCAACCTCCCAGAAGGTGGATGCTTCAACCTGTTGAAGAGTTTATTGATATATGAATATATGACAACTACTTTTATGTATGTACATTAGGGTGGTCCAAAAATACATGTGGGAAAAAGTAAAGTCGGAATTTTTATGCTCTCACCCCCTAGGATAGTTCTATACCGAAAAAAGTATACCCTTATTTCTTTTTTTTGAAATCAAAAAATATTTAGAGGTCGCTCAAAGCGCCCAAAGTTTTCCATGTATTTTATATGGGGAAAAACAACTTTTCGTAGAAATGGTAAATGCTTATCTGCAGGAGATTCCCAATAATAATACCCAAGTTTTTATTTAACCATTTTTTCATCGGAACTATAATTTATAGGTCCGTCAAAAACCCACAAAAACCCCGAAAAATGCTTTGGGGCCACAAATAAAAAATCGTTAGTATTAAAATATGGTTAAATAAACAATTGGGTATGATTATTAAAAGTATCCTGAAGAGAACCGGAGTTTTCCGATCGAAAAATATTGATTTTCAAGAATTCTATACCATTTCTACGAAAAATTGTATTTTTCCCATCTATACTAATTATATAAAGAGAAGTCCCTTTTTTTTGTAACAGGTAATCTCGCGAACGGCTGGTCCGATTTTCATGAAATTTTGTATATAAATAGCTGTCGGTAACCTCCATGTTTTAGGCTAAAAAAAAATTTATTTTTTTCGGGTAGGTGGACCAGGGACCGGTCTATTCGAAAAAATCTAATTATGGTCCGATTTGCTTAAAATTTGGTACGTAAGTAGCTTTTTAGCATATATTAGCAGATATGATCCATTTTTTCCGAGAAGTGGACCAGGGACCGATCTATTCGCAAAAATCGTATTTACGGTCCGATTTGCTTAAAATTCGGTACGTAGGTAGCTTTTTGCCTGGATAAGCTTATAGATTTCTGTTTTCCAATTTTCATGCGATTTCGAATATAAATAGCTCTGAGCAACGACCATATCAAGGGGCGAAGATTTTTTTGCGCCAATCAGAAACAACGGATACTGTCAAAATATAATTATAATATATAATAAATCTCAACTGATATATATTTTTAAAGCCGTTTTTTAGTTTTCGCAAGGCTCGAGAGCGGCTGAACCGATTCTTTTGAACTGCCACCTGCCGCACGTGTCCCAAGGATGGTTTTAGGCTATAAAAAAAACTATATGTAAAGGGGGCGTGGCACTTCCCATAAAAACCGAATTTCTCATGCTACATATCTCGGAAAGTGTGTATGGTAGAGTTCTGGAACTTGGTATGGAGATATACGAAATCAATCGCATACCCTTGGAGAAAAATTTAAGCTATTGTAAAAAGGGGTGTGGCATCTCCCATACAAACCGAGTTCTGGAACTCTGTATGGAGATGTACGAAATAAATCGCATACTTTTGGAGAAAAATTGGAACTATTGGAAAAGGGGGCATGGCATCTTCCATACAAACCAAATTTTTCATATTGCATATCTCTGGAAGTGTTCATGGTATAGTTCTGGAACTTGGTACGGAGATATACGCAATCAACTCTTGAGGAAAAATTGGAACTATTGGAAAAGGGGGCGTGGCATCTTCCATACAAACCGAATTTTTCATACTGCCTATCTTTGGAAGTGTTCATGGTAGAGTTCTGGAACTTGGTATGGAGATATACGAAATCAATCGCATACTCATGAAGAAAGAGGGCAGCTTTTGGAAAGGGGGCGTGGCACCTCCCATATAAATCGAATTTTTATACTGAATATCTCTGAAAGTATGCATGGTACAGTACTGGAACTTCGTGTGGAGATATGATGTAGTTGAATTCAAGCCCATACTCATGGAGAAAATTTGGGCTATTTGAAAAGAGGGTGTGAGGCCTACAAACGTACCTACCTTTAGCTATCTTTGAATGTATTGTTTTAATTCTTCTGTAGGTGTGTTTGTTAGTGAAATCCTCCTAAATGGTTGTACGGATTTTAACGAAACTTTTTGTGTGTTTTAGTGGGTCTCTGGATGGTTTAGTTTCACAATTTAATCCGACAGTTGGCGCTGTATTTGAGTTATTACTAAAAATCTTATTTATGATCCGATTTGGCTAATGTTTTAAATATGTATGCAGATACTATTGCAAAAACGTGCTGCCAAGTGGTGCTGAAGTCGAGCTATTACTAAAAATAGCCAAGTGAGAAAAGGGGCCGTGAAGGTCAGATTAAATCAACCTGTTGCACCATTGGGTATATCGAACGCTCCTGCGTTGCGATTGGCCCAATGGATGTGATTTTCCAATATTATTATGCGTTCAAACTCTTAAGGTATTTCGTCTGAAATAAGTATATGTATATTGCATTTCTGTAGAACAATGATTCGCACCCATTTTGAAATTGCCACCAACTATACTATAAAACTTCTAGGACATTCACTATAGACCGGGTTGTTGCCGCCAGGGGGTGAAGAGGAAAAAATTTATTTCGCTTTGCGAATAACCGCGCTATAAAATGCCGCACAACTGGAGAATTTCAAGAACTTCTTCACGGATATAACACTTTCCTTAGGTTATTTAAAGCGGCAAATGACCACCAAACCATAATCTTAGCAGACGAATGTGCCTATGAAAATTGTAAACGTGAATTGTTGGTGAAAATCTTGGACCAAAAAGTTGCAATAAAATATATAAAAAATTTGGGCGGGACGAAGTTCGCCGGGTCTGCTAGTATAAAAATACATGGAAAACTTTGAGCGCTTTGAGCGACCTCTAAATATTTTTTGATTTCAAAATAAAAAAATAGGGGTATACTTCCTAGGGGGTGAGAGCATTACAATTCCGACTTTGCTGTTTTTGGACCACCCTAATGTACATACATATATATTTATTTATAACAAACTCACCACGTCCAAAAACCCCTGTATTTCTTTTTCTTTTTGTTAAGCATTAACAAAGTTCTTTTTCTTTTCAAGCAATTGCACATAAGCATTGCATTTCGCAAAGATATTTTCTTTTTTCGCATAAAATATATAATTTTATTATTATTGTTGATAATAGCACTTCCATTTTTTCCTAATGCATATTACCAAACGTCAAAACAAAAACATCAGTATACGCATGATACAAAAAAGAAGGTAGTTTCAATAAACAACTTTTTGATTAAAAAGCAGATTTTTGACAATTGCTCAATTGTGAAAAATTCGAAGCGGCGTTACCCAATTGTAAGTTTTTTGGTGTGGGAGATTTTATATCCTTAATTTGGGATTATAAATAAAATAGTTGTGTTAATATTTACCTTTTAATAATAATTAATATCTTATATTAAAAACGTTTAAATTTTACATTAAATTCGATAAAAACTTGCCAAATCATTTTAATATTAATACAATTTTAGTGAACATATTTTAAAATTTTTTTAGTGTCCTCATGATCATCTGATTATTTCACAATGTAGTTTTCTATATCGGATACGATGATTCTGATATAATTCAGACACTGAAATTATACATTTCGATCTGTTATTTAATACATATTGTCTTTGTCCATTTAACAGCAAATGGAATTTACTTTGGGACCCATGGCCCGCGAAATTTTTCCAGCAACACACATTGTTTTCAGATGAAGTTTTGACACACCCAAATGTGAAGTATAAAATAAATAGATACAAACAAATTTTCAATCAAACTGATTTCTGTAGTTCAGGGCGTCTTTTGGTAAATGTTCTGGAGGCCGTTTTAATATATCCTATCTTATTATATATTTCTTAGCTCTTCTACATTCTGAGAAGTTGAGAGAATGAAGTCTAATGTTCTTTTTTGGTCAACTACGACGTTTGATTTCATTTTTTGCAATCATTAGTTCATTTACTTTTAGGAGTCTAAATGCCCATACCGGCTATGTCGCTTTTTTTGAAATTTCGGACACAAATCTTCCAAGAATGGTTATAGGCTAAAACAAAACCGTTATCTAAAGGGGGTGTGGAACCTCCCATACAAATCGAATTTTCCATAGTGCATATCTCTGGAAGTATTGTAGAGTTCTGGAACTTGGTATGGATATATGTATGTATATGAAGTCAATCTCAAGTTCGTGAAAAATATGGGTTTGTTGGAAAATGCAGCGTGCCAACGTAGAACTTGGAAAAGAGGTAAATGAAATCAATCCCAAACCTATGAAAAATGGGGGTATATGAAAACGATCTCGTGGCCAGCTACGAGAGCTAGCGGTATAAGCCATATAAACTAAAATTCTGGTGACGTATAGATACCTCTGGAAGCATTTACCTAGCATACTTAGATGAGGCATTTTTCCAATGGAAATATGTACAGAAAAACGAGGGCGAAACCTTCTGGAAAGTAACATGATCACAGGGTGTATCCCTAGAACAATGTTAAGCTAATCCTTGAGGGATTACATTCTTGTCAAGACCGACAGGCATAAGCTGAAATTGCGTCGCAAGTTTTACGATCGGCTTGGGTAAGGTTTAAACACTTAACCCCCCTTTGTTTTCGCCGCTACTGAATTCTATAAACTGTCAGCTTTCACACAATTTAAAATATACATGTGTATTTAAAAATGTCATGCAAATTGTGTTGCTAGCTTCATTTTGCAAAAATGTTGCAAGCTTTTTCACAGCGTGAACAGAATAGTACTTTGCTGAGGAAATGTTGTCGAATTTCACACTTGTTCACAAGTTTCGTGAGCTAACTGCCATTCATACACAACGTTGGACCAGTGTTGCCACTTCAGTAACCAAATTAGTGATAGATTATCAATAAAAACAGTGTTAGATCTCTGGAAAAGTGTAGTAGAATATTTCTAGTAACGTAAAAATTTGCCAAAAAAATATATATCAAACCATGAAGTAGTATTCAAATGTAGATAAACTGCATTCTTAATTTTGTTCTATCGCGCCACTTTTTCGAGATATGTGCCTAATAAGGTTTTCATTTTTATTGCCATATATATTTTTCATAAAAAAGATCTTATTTCTAATTTTTGTAATAAGTTCTTAAGTGTTTTGTCTGTGGAAATACTGTTGGTAAGCAACTTCACAGCCGTATTCTCAGGCGATGTCGAATCTCTAAGAAAATCGCCTCATGTAAGTGCAAATTATCCTTCACGCACGCAATAGAAATTTTGAAACAGCAGGACCTTCAGCTCTTCAAATAACACAAATCTTCGAAGTCTCTCTCGTTGTATTTTTGAAAGACCTCAGGAACTATTTTGATACCAAATGGCAAACGCTTGAAACGGTAGCACCCGAACGGTGTATTGAAAGAACAGAGTTCACTAGCTTTTACACTAAGGCCTATTTACCAAAATCCTTCCTTCCAATCTAGCAAAGTGAATATTTTACTATTAGCAATACGTACCGATATTGATTCAAATGATGGAATCGTATGGTTTTCCGATAATGCATCTGCATTTAGGTCTTGCCAAGTTTTCCTGATTTCTTCTCCACAATTACAAGATTGGGCCCATCCACTCGCTCAATTATTTCTTTTTCCACCATATTTCGCAACTCATTTTTTACTTTGCCTACCAATGACTGTGGAATTCTTCTTGCAGGTTTTACCACCGGAACAGAACTTTTCTTTACCTGAATGTTCAGATTTGTTACAAAACATCCCGTCCCTTCGAAAACATCACTATAATCTATACATATAATAAAATTGTAACTGGTCGATGTCTGCACATTATAGATATTAAAGAAAAATTAATGTGGGGGGTCTTTATTAGAGCACCAGAAGCCAAATCAACCATTTTTAGAATTTTTGTCTGTCTGTGTGTCTGTCTGTCTGTCTGTCTGTATGTTTGTTCGCGCATCACTCGAAAACGAATACATCGATTTGAATGCAGTTTTCACCGATGTATTGCTAGAGGTCTAACTTAAAATATAGGAAGAAAAAAATAGAGAGTTGCCACCTGTTTGAAAATTGGAGTTTAAGTAAATTGATAAGAAAAAATGAATATTGCAATATGGGCGTCAAAAGAAAGAGGTGAAGAAGGCTTACAGCCAAAAATATTTTTTAGAGTTGCCACCTGTTTGAAAATTTACATTTAATTTAATTTATAAGATAAATTGAATATTGCAATATGGGTATCAAACTGAAGGGGTTTAGCAGACTTTATTACCGAAAATATTTTTAGGGAGGGCTACCACCTGTTTGAAATTTTTTATTGTATTAAATTGATAAAATAAATGAAATCTATATCTACACATATACATATAATAAAATTGTAACAGGTCGATGACTGTACCTTATAGATATTAAAGAAAAATTAATATGGTGGGTTTTTATTAAAGCTACAGAAGCCAAATAAACAATTTTTAGAATTTTTGAAAATCTGTCTGTCTGTATATTTGTACGCGCATCAGTCGAAAACATGGAATTGAATGTAGTTTTAACCGATGTATCGCTAGAGATCTAGCTTCCAATATAGAAGAAAAAATTAGAGAGTTGCCACCTGTGTTTCAATTTCAGTTTAGGTCAATTGATACGGTAAAGTGAATACTGCAATATGGCTGTCAAAAGAAAGAAATTTACAAAGGCTTACAGCTGAAAATATTTTTGTGGACGGTTGCCACCTATTTGAAAACTTTAATTAAATTTAATTGATAGCATAAATTAAATATTGCAATATTGGCATCAAACTAAAGAGGCTAGGAAATTTTAATGCTGAAAATATTTTTAGGGGATTTGCCAACTGATTGAAAAATT
The DNA here is from genome assembly GCF_001687245.7 of Rhagoletis zephyria. Taxonomy (NCBI): domain Eukaryota; kingdom Metazoa; phylum Arthropoda; class Insecta; order Diptera; family Tephritidae; genus Rhagoletis; species Rhagoletis zephyria. The sequence continues at coordinate 12,867 of NW_016163619.1, read as the reverse complement.
GTATTCATTAAAATTTGTAAAATAAATGAAAAATTGCAATATCGAATATTAAACTAAAGAGGATTAGGAAGCTTACTTTTGAAAATATTCTTGAAGCGGGTTGCCACTTATTTGAAAATTTTAATTCAGTTAAATCTGTAATATAAACTAAGTGTTGCCATATGGGTATCAAACGAGAGTATTTGAGAATAATAAAATTGCAACAGGCCGATATCTGTACGTAATAGATGTTAAAGAAAAATTAATAGGGGGTTTATTAGATCAGCCAAATCTAAAATTTTGTTATGTTTGTCTGTATGTTTGTAAGCGCATCACGCAAAAGCTAATGTATGGAATTAAATGCAGTTTTCACCGATGTACATATTGCTAGAGCTCTAATTGAAAATGTAGAATCCATTTTTTTTTTGTTTTAGTTTATCGTCGATCATTATTCCTAGGTATTTGAACGTATTAACTTTTTCCAGTGCGTCGTTGTTTATATTTAGAGTTAGCAACGGACCGTTCTCAAAATTTCGCCTTGATATAACCACAAACTTAATTTTTTTTTTTCTGTGTGGAAGGTTTTTCGCTAAAAAAGTTAAAACTTTTCGTTGTGGCTGCCAAAAAATTAAGAAATCTGAGACGTCACGTTTTACAATTTCATACAGTTCTCTTTACAATGTATTTCACTAAACTACTAAACGGCTGCACCGACTTGGTTCATATTTGGCAACACCTTGAAAATAAATATTCTGACCAAAAATTTACTCGGTATGTAGCTCGGGTTATTCCTAAAATTCTTATACAGACTAAAACGTAAAAAACCAATATATCTCTAAAACCAATTACGCTGGGGAACTGAAACTTAGCACTGATGCATATATTGCAAATGGATTGAGAAAGGGGTCGTGGCACCTTCCTTCCATACAAATTGAAATTCTCATATAGCTTATCTCTGGAACTGCTTACGCTAACGTCCTGAAATTCTACACAGCCACATATGTTATCAATATCGTAGTTATGGCGAAAAGTGGTAAGTATTGGAAAGGCTGGATCGATATACAAGTATCATTCGATTGGGAACCATTTTCTCCTAGATTTCTAAATCCCATTGAACTATTGTAACTTTGTCTTTAATTTTTAGTAAAAGGTAAAATTTATGTGGAAATTTTGAAGAATATTTTTAAATTTTTCACAAAGAATGGAGCTTTGCTTTTACGAGTTTCGCTATAAACTGTCCTATCTACATACCTATTTGCATAAAATTATAGCCGTTTTCGTTGTTCGGAATAAACTCAAAATCCACTGAATAGAGTTCCGTCAGATTGTCGGAGGTTATCTTACATACATATATGGTCCAATTACATACTACTAGAAAACTCTCTAGGTGGTGCTGGAGTAGAGTTATTTATAAAAATCGTATTTATTAACCGATTTCGTTCAAATTTTAAATGTGAGCTATGTACCTGTATAATGGAAAATTCTTTTGATACAAATTTTAGTGCCTCTGGAGTTAAGGTTGAAATTCATAACACGTATTCATTTTATGGTAAGCAATGGGTTTGCAGAAAATGAACCCAATGGATGGCGCTGCAGCCGAAATGTATAGAAACCCCGTGTGGTTGGTCTGCTTTGGCCCTATGTTTAAGTTATACGAATTTAGTTTTCAGATGTCTAAATGAAGGATGGGGTTAAGTTTTTCTGACGCCCTCGTGCACGATCATGCGGTCTTGCATCTACCCAGAAATCAGTTCATAAATTTTACTACGAATTGTAAAAGTGGTGAATTAACAATGAAAGATCACCGTAGGTATATCAATTGCTTCATTTGAATGATACTTAAGGGATCACACGACTCATTTAGCAATGTACCGGAAAACTGTTCATCCTGTGGGACAGCGCGGATGCTTGGCTCTCCTATCACAGAAAACGCACTTCTGTGCTCTTAAGTTTCCCTATCAGAACTTTTATTGGCATACGCATCGCACCAATGTTGTAGTTGCAAGATCATACAAAAAGATTACGCATGCTTGGCAGAGATCTCACAGGAGGAAATAAAACCATAGGTAAAGCTCATGACACCGAAAGGTACTCGTATTCCATATGGTATCACAGCGTTACTATTTTTGGCCTATGTGTGAGGAGGATACTGCCCCTTAGTGGTTTCAACTTAAACAAAAAATTTTGACTTTACAGACTAATTTTGTTTTTAAACGCTCTTTTGCATTGGCCAACGCAAAAGCCCTTATTAGGCGCCACGAAGTAAGCGGGCATTGGCTAGTTTCGAATAAATTCATCTTTTGATGCTTCGCGAATCACATCAGTGCGCTTAATAAGGTTCAGCTGCTCACTTGCTTCTAATCCCAACAAAGGCTCGTACGGTGTATCAACAACAGTGAATGGCAAAATCTTAATTTCATTTAGGCACATTTTTTGACGAGTGCAGGGCATTTGCGAAATTCGTGAACGCTTCTATTTACAATTAGAGCTTTGTCGCATTTTGTGCTTAATATGTGCGTTTTCTGTGGTTAGCTTCTCGCGTTTACTATGGGATTTTGCTTACCGCTATTTTGTGAAACTTGTTTGTAGGTACTACTGTGTATTTGTTCTGTTGTTGCATTTCGTCTGCGTAATTCTTCACTAACTCAGCAGCACGAGCGATATCGATGGTTTTTTGCAGGGTTAAATTTTCCGTTTCTAGAAGTTTTTTTCTGTAGCTTTTGACTATTTACACCAATAACAATGTTGTCTCGTATCATTCTATCTGTGTCGATATGTCAACAGTTCCTAACCAGTTTCGCAGGTCTAGCAGATAAGAATCGAATGGCTCACCTTCTTGCTTTCGCGAATTGAACTTAAAAGCTTCATATATCCCTTTTTTTGGTGTACAGTAGTTTTTCACAGCAGCTGAAACTGCATTGTAATTTTTTCTCAGCTCTGCAGACAGTCCCAAGATGTTAAAAATTTAAATTGCTCTCGTTTCAATTCAGCTCAACTCCTAGTTTTCATTCCTTTTTCGGCTGCGCCATGTATTATTTTCTATGTCCAGTATACGACTGTCTTTATTAAAACTTCAATTCAAGTGACAAGTAATATAGACGATTATAAATATAAGTAGAGGATGCCACATAGACATAAATACTTATATACATTTGTATAAATGTATTTATATATACAGTCATGGTATCGATGTCTTGTTTCTTGATAATTCCAACATATTAGTTTACCTACATCGATGGCCTCAACTTCTCCAAATGCTTCTTCTTCTTCTTTATGGCTGCTTGCAACATTATAACTGTGCCACTAGTTTATTTGGTGTCGCGCGGGATTTGATCGTGCCACTTTCCTCAAACTAGCAATACCTTTTATATCTAAATGCAAAATCTCGTGACGCAAGTCTGAATTTAGGTTGTGTATAAAGGTTTCGAGTAACTCTGCTTCGTTCATTCGGAACCTTAAACGGTCTGACATTTCCATTACAACGTCAAGGAAATCATCAAACAGCTCATTAGGTTATTGTTTTCTTCTCCGAATATCGTCGCGGATTTCAGCGTCCGTCGAAAAATCTTTGAACTGGTGACGCATGACCTCGCAGAGATCAAACCACTCTAATTAATCCACTTATTGCCGATATCTCCAAAATCATTGCAAAGCTTTACCTTCAAACAAAGAGTGTAAATGTTAGCATAATACTTCAAAACTTCCGTTCAGATGAAGCGAGGTTAATGGTCTACCGATAAGCTATCTTTCGACCCACTAAAATGAACTTGCCAATTTCGGATTAAATTGGAAAGCTTCTCGTTTGCCACTGACAATCTGCCCACTCCTAAAGACTCTGGCCGTCTACTATTCCGGGAAGCATGAATGGGAGGTCGCTCTTCGAAAGGTGCATCATGCGGCAATTCCATTTTTACCTTCCTTTTATTAGCTCGGGATGTAACTATGTAATATTGATGCGCCTAAAAGATGCAGCGATTTCTATTCTCAAGTTACATACCTGATGACAGTACGAATGGGAATTATAATAGGGAGGCTTTAGTTTTTTAAACTATAATTTTATTTGTTCACGTCTCGAATTATGCGGGGATGGTCTGGCAACTAATTGCTGCACTCGCTGTTCGGATAACATGTTATACGTGGTGGTTTTCCTGACCTAATTGTTGATTTGCTACCATGGTGGCTTACGCTTGCGGATTACTTTGTACTCAATGCCGCGTAAATGGTCGTTCAAGGGGAACAACACCGGCTTTAGTACTATCTATGTCACTAATTATTGGCTTTAAATCCATTGCATTGCAAGGACTTCTACAAATCGGACAAATGTTGTTGTTTTCTAGCCATATACGAATGCACTTTAAGTGGAAAATATGTTTGCACGCAGTAACTATGTAATATTGATGCGCCTAAAAGATGCAGCGATTTCTATTCTCAAGTTACATACCTGATGACAGTACGAATGGGAATTATAATAGGGAGGCTTTAGTTTTTTAAACTATAATTTTATTTGTTCACGTCTCGAATTATGCGGGGATGGTCTGGCAACTAATTGCTGCACTCGTTGTTCGGATAACATGTTATACCTGGTGGTTTTCCTTACCTAATTGTTGATTTGCTACCATGGTGGCTTACGTTTGCGGATTACTTTGTACTCAATGCCGCGTAAATGGTCGTTCAAGGGGAACAACACCGGCTTTAGTACTATCTATGTCACTAATTATTGGCTTTAAATCCATTGCATTGCAAGGACTTCTACAAATCGGACAAATGTTGTTGTTTTCTAGCCATATACGAATGCACTTTAAGTGGAAAATATGTTTGCATCCAGTTTCTCCGGTCTCTTGGCTACGTAATAAAATCTCATTGCATACGCCACAGATTGCACTATTCATTGTGTCTACTTCTATGCCACCGGAGGCTTGACCAGGAATATAAGTCACAGACATTATAAAAAAAATCTCAAACAACACAAAAAAGACAATAAAAAGAGAAAACCAAATTAGAACAAAATAAAATTTTTTAAAACCTATAGAATTATAATTCTGAGCATATGTACCCCCTTACAAAGATAATAATGACTTTACAGGAAAATGATTTATACAATTCGGGTTATATTGTTTGTAGTTAGATACCTATCTACCTACAAGAAAACCAAATCCAAAAAGAAAAACACAATTCATCGATTTATCAAAAAGTACTCTTTTGGCTACTCTGTAGGAACGTTATTCACATGGACCATGTGGTTGTTTAGCTCCATGTCATAAAATTTAGTTAGTTATTAAGTTAATTGTCCGGGTGTACTAGAACAAGAGACACCGCGACCTAAAATATCTTTTGTATCTCTTTAAAGGAGTCCATAACCCAATGTGGCCAAGATTCCTTCGGCTTCCCTAATGAATCCAAAAGGGTCTTGGTTGACGAATTCCTAATAGCAGAGGGTTCGACCATCGAAGATTTGAAATAAATAAATCTTTGTCTGGCCAAAGCCGGACAGTGACAGAGAATATGCTCCGAAGTCTCATCAGCCTCGAGGCAGAGCCGGCACTCCGACTCTGTGATAGCACCTATTCGGTGCAAGTGGGATCGCCATTGGCTGTGACCAGTCAGATACCCAGAGAGTGGCCTGATGCCATTTCTATTAGGTAAGACGATGTCGTTTCTGTTAAAAGGGTAGCCGAAGAGACTGGCCTGTGTAAGGCCCCCACCGCTCCCCAGTACTAACTGCGTTCCCAGTGTACCCACCAAGTAATTATGGCTCTCGAAGAGGACCAACTGACACCACATAAAGGTTCAGGTCCCGAAAGGGCAATTAGCGATCCTTCGCGTGCCAACTCGTCAGCGATCTCGTGGCCTTCGATTCCGCAATGGGCTGGTACCCAGCACGGTGTAACCGTGTTTTTGGCAGCCTAAACTTGTGGCGTGTCAAAGCAGTATCTAACCAACTTCGATTTGATAGTCCTGTTTGATAGGGCTCGGATGGCTGCTTGGCTATCTGAAAAGATAACTAAAAAAGCTCCCTTTAAACCCTTTTCAAGGTTTAATTTTGCGCAGTTTAAGATTGTGACTATTTCAGCCTGCAACACTGTGGGCAATTTGTCCATGGGAATTGCAAGTTTGGTGCTAGGTCCAAAGATGCCTGCACCCGTTCTGTCCGCCATCCTTGAACCGTCTGTGTACCAGTGTACATATCTGAGATCAAGGGCAGGGAGTCCGTTTGCCCAATCTTCGCGATCGGGGATTATCACTTGGAATTTTCTGCCAAAGCAGACCTCCTTAGTCATGGAATCAGAGATTCCGCATATTTCCAACCCTGGTATCTTCCCAAAAATACATTCATGAAACTTCTTTGCGAAGAAGCCGTCGTTAGATAGTCGAAGTTGCAGCTCCCTCATGGCTGCTGTTTCCTGGATAAAAATATGGAGAGGAGTCCATCGCGTTCTTATAGATCCAGTGACGGATAGACATGCCAAACTTTGCAATTTGTTAAGGCGAAGTATGGCAGTTTTTTGCATTGTCTTCTAGAGCCACTCAATCAGTCTTCAGCTCAGGCCCCATTTCCTACCAAAAAGTCTTCTGTAGGTCCACATGGCCCGTGTGGCTTTAGCAACCGATCTGTCAAGATGGGAGTTCCAATTAAGTCTCTTATCTAGCGATATCCTCAGATATTTGACCACATCGGAGTATTCCAGCACTGTCCCTCCAAGAGTGACCGAACCAAGGTTCGGTTTATACCTTGTTGTAAACGGTACCAGAACAGCCTTCCGTGGATTTATGCTGAGGTGCCCATTGGCACACCAGTTTGAGACCACGCGAAGAGCTGCGCATGTAACGTCAGTGACATTACTGCCGAATTTTCCCCTAACTATAATTGCAAGGTCATCTGCGTATCCGACAACATCGTAACCACACTCATGTAGTCTGATTAAGAGGTCATCCACAACAAGTGACCAGAGCAAGGGAGAAAGGACCCCTCTCTGTGGGCAGCCTCTCGCGGACGATGTAATTTCACACTCACGAAGCATAGCGTCGATCCAACCAACAGTAGTGGGGTCTAAGCCTCTTTGGACCAATGCCCTTGAGATAGATCCATAGGCAGTATTATCGAAAGCCCCCTCGATGTCCAAGAAAGTACACAGAGCGATCTCCTTTGCCTTCAAGGCACTTTCGATCCGACTAACCAAATACTATAGGGTCGAATCCGTTGATTTCCCTTTAACATACGCGAATTGTGTGTGATGTAAGGGAAGTCTGCTCTGCCTTTTCCAAGTTGGATAAGGAAGCAAAGCAAATGGGTTTGGTGGTAAACGAGGACCTTGGCACCCACGTCACTGTTGACAGTTACAATTTCGAGAAAGTAGAGAATTTCGTTTACTTGGAAACCAGCATTAACACCGATAATAATGTCAGCATTGAAATCCAACGTAGAATCACTCTTGCCAACAAGTGCTACTTTGTACTGAGTAGGCAATTCAGGAGTAAAGTCCTCTCTCGACGTAAGATTTTGCGGAAGATTTACGGTCCTTTACGCGTTGGCGACGGCGAGTACCGCAGACGATGGAACGATGAGCTGTATGAGCTTTACAACGACATGGACATAGTCAGCGAATTAAAATACAGCGGCTCCGCTGGCTTGGCCATGTCGTTCGAATGGACACCGACGGTCCAGCTCTGAAAGTAAACTCGGAACCCGCTGGTGGCAGCAGAGGAAGAGGGAGGCCCCCACTGCGATGGAAAGATCAGGTGGAGAAGGACTTGGGTTCACTTGGCGTTTCCAATTGGCGTCAGTTGGCACAGAAGAGAAACGACTAGCGTACTTTGCTGAACTCGGCCAAAATCGCTTAGGCGGTTACAGCGCCAAAAAAGAAGAAGAAGTAATAGCCCTGACAGACGTGTGGTTTGTACACCATGGTATGCATACTATGGATTTTGATACTATTTCGATGAGACTCACATCTACATAGTACGTATACCGATGTTTTGTTTCTTTATCACAACTGATAGCATGTATGTATGCCATTTTGCTCGCGCTGCTCTTACAGTCGCAATGGCCGAGTGAACAGAGCGCTAGAGTGCCACTAGAGAGATCCGAGTTCGAGTCCCCGATGACGGGTTTTTTTTATGACTTTTTTTTCATTTCTTTTTAAATAATCTGAAGATTTTAATGTTAAAAAAGATATTTGTATTCATTGACTTTTTATGATTTAAAGTACCTAGGTTTATTTCATAATGAAATTGTTGTTAAACAAATATATCCTCGCTTCATTTACGCGTTATTTTGAATAAAATAGAAAGCAGTTCTCTTTTCCTCCATATCTTTCTTTTTGAGACTAAAACGTGAGACAGCTTACTGAATACCAGGGTAAATATTTCAAAATAAAAATATGGAGGAAAAGATAATTCCTTTGGCGCGTATTCATAGTCCAGCAACTATGTCGAAACTAACAAAGTTGCTACTTAAATTTAAGTAGCAACTTTGTTAGTTTCGACATAGTTGCTGGACTATGAATACGCGCCAAAGGAATTATCTTTTCCTCCATATCTTTCTTTTTGAGACTAAAACGTGAGACAGCTTACTGAATACCAGGGTAAATATTTCAAAATAAAAATATGGAGGAAAAGATAATTCCTTTGGCGCGTATTCATAGTCCAGCAACTATNGCAGGGTTGCTTTTAAGAAACAAATATAATGGCGCGTATTCATAGTCCAGCAACTAAGTCGAAACTAACAAAGTTGCAACTTAAATTTAAGTACCAACTTAAAATTTACCTCTATTCATAGTCGCATTTCAGACTTCTATTAAGTAGTTTCGACTTAGTTTACGATATAGCAAAACGAGTGTCAAAATGTATCGATTTTTCTTTACGATATTTTGGAAAAATTACATTTTTATTAAATAATATCAAGTTTATCATCCGTTTATGTAATATTTATTTTCATTGCATGATTATGCAAAAGAATAAGGTATCATTTTCTTGTTAATTGTGTGAAATAGCCAGAACCGCAGTGATGTGAAGTCGATGTTTATCGAAAGCATGCTGTGAAACATACAAATAGTAGATATCTAAATGTTATGGTGCATTTACATGGTATGAATTTGTTCAGAAGCCGTATGAATTTCCTATAAAAGAAGCACCAACTCTATGAAGAAATGAATGAAAGCGATATATATTTAACAATTTTGACTTGTATACTAGACAACATGATAAAAACATTAGAAGGTAAAACCATTCTCTCAATTCGTCGGCCATGATTTTTTTCTGACGTTTGCAAACATTTTAAAATCATATAAAATTGAAAATAAAAAAATGAAATTGTTCACAATTGTTGTTGTTTGAGATTAAAAATGAGAATGTGTGTGTGAGCCTGAGCTCGAATTTTAAAATTATATTGTTGGCAAACGTCAGACTGCCTCTCAATAATTTTACCTTGTAATGTTTTTATCATGCTAGCCAATATTTTTTTTGTAAACAACAAATAAAAAAATTTTATTTTGTGCTAGCTTTGAAACTAGAGGCTTATTTTTTTGTTAAATCTGCTTTAAAAAGGACCTACTGANTATATGCATCCCACTCGATATCATTGAATTCCTCATTAGAACATGTAGTCCCTCTATTTTAACGTATCAACAGTTCATATGGCTTCATACCATGTAAATGCGCCATTATGCACAAATCTACTTTAAAAGGACTAGCTTGAAACTGACTTATTATTTGAGAATTTATCTAAATTATTCCAATTATAAAATTGTGATGTAGCTTTATTCGAATTGTAATACGCATTTGATTTCATCTTCCGATTAAAATGGATCGATCTTTGTAAATTTTAATTGGAGATTATTCAATATTATCAAATTCACCCTCTACCAACTTAATTTTTACATATTTCGTCTGTTTTCCCTTAATTTGATAAAATGCTTCTTCCTAGTTACGACTTAGTTGCAGCTGCAGCCGAAACTGAATTTTAAGTTGGTACTTAGCCAGAAAAGTCGAAACTAAGGCGACTATGAATAGCTTTAGTTGTGACTTAGAATAGTTTCGACTTAGTTGAGTACTGAATATGACTATGAATATGCGCCTTTGTATTTTATTTTAAAGAACGCGAAAATGAAGGGAGGAAATATTTATTTAAGAACAATTTCATTAGAAAATAAACCTAAATAAGTGCTTTAGTATCATACAAATTCAATGAAAACAACCGTTATGTGAACAAAGTTATAATACCCTTGTGCACAAGTGCGCTCGGGTATAAAAATTTTGTTTAACATTATTATTATTATTATTAGAGTTCGAAGGTGATCGTGATAAGCGCAGGTTTACTTGTGCTCGTTCGCTCTCCAACTTTCTGTGTGTATACGTAGTTATAAAAAAAAAATTACTAAACGTGGCGTTAAATTCAGTGAAGAAGACAATATGTCTTCCTCAAAAACTATGAAATTAAGTGAAGCATCAGTTGGTGATTCCACCAAACAAAATTATTGGACACCACTGCAGATGTTGTCTATTGATGATGATGAGTCTGGCAGCGAAGTTGATGAACCGGCTAAAATTAATAAAATAATATTATCTCCAATTAAAGTTTTGACTCAGAACGGCAGTCAAGTATTAAAATGTCTTGAGGATAAAAAAGTGAACAACTTTCTTGTTAAAAAAATGTTAATAGGCATAAAACTGATTAGTGAAACTAAAGAATCATTCAGTGCAATTAGAACCATACTCAAAGAAAATAATTTTCAATTTTTTTACCACGATCAAAAGCAAGAGCGACCTTTCAAGGTCGTACTCCATGGCCTTGATGGTAAATCTGCTGATGAAGTTAAACATGCACTTCTCCTGCTCGGTCTCAAATGCACAGAAGTCAAAGCAGTAATTAAAAACTACAACAATTATAATGATACTCTCTACATAGTGAGTTTCGAGAACGGAAGTGTAAAATTGCACGATCTGCGCGCCAATATAAAATCGCTATTCCGGACGATCATCAGCTGGGGGTATCAAAAAAAACTTAAAAACAAGCCGGTGCAATGTCACAATTGCCAAATGTTCGGCCATGGTGAGAGAAACTGCTATGTGAAGGCAAACTGTTCCAACTGTGCTGGAAAGCACAAAACAATTGAATGCATGTCCACAAACAAAATACGCTGCGCCAACTGCAAAGGCGAACACAAGTCAACTGATCCTCTCTGTCCAAACCGTGATGCATTTCTACGTATAAGAGATACAATTAAAATGCGAAAAAATCGTCAACCAACAAATAAGGGCAACGTTAACTCCAAGTCGTTTCGTTACAACTCTTCATCATTCCCCGCTTTACATGGTTTTCCGTGTGAGAGGCGGCAAGAATACCCCCTACCTCTGGCTCGTCTCGTAGCCCAATCAACGTCCAACAGACAAATACCGACTTATTCACGGAGCAAGAGATCACCCAGTTAACACTAGATATCCTAACTAAATTAAACTGTTGTAAAACTAAAGCAGATCAATTTCAAGTTATCACACATTTAGCAATTAAGTACCTATATCAAAATAAGTTGTAAAGTTTAATTTCAGACTAAATCTGATTACATGGAACTCTCGAAGTATCCGAAATAAGGAAAGTGAGTTATTTTATTTTTTAGTAGTTAACAAAATCGATATCTGTCTTCTCTCGGAAACATCTAAGCTTTCACACTCAAATTACAATTGTGTTCGAAAAGATCGTAGTAATAAGCGTGGAGGTGGAGTAGCTATATTGATACGAAAAGGTTTCCAATTTACTATTGTTCCAAATATAGCAACAGAGATTATTGAACTTATAGGTATTGAAGTGTCAACCAAAAACGGTGAAAAAATCAAAATCTTTAGTGTATATTTTCCCTATCTCTCAGCCCATCACAATTAATGAGTTAAGCTCGGATCACTTACCAGTTGAATTCCAAATAGCCCTCGGTGTATTACATCATGAACCTAAATATTTTGATTATGAAAATGCCAACTGGTACAAATACAACCAGTTCCTTAAACGAGGATGTACTGGCCTGCCTATGGACCTAAATGCAACTACCAGTAAAAGTAAAATAGATTCAGACATAAATTTTCTTACAAGCAAGTTTCTGGAAGCCGTCAGGCTCTCTGTCCCTAAAGTTAGCGGCAATAATTACCATCTCAAGCTGCCACCATTCGTTTTAAACATAATTAAAAACAGAAACTATTTTCGCAGACAATGGATTATATATCGTCAGGAGTGCGACTATACTCAGATGAAGAATCTTAATGTTATAATTAAAAACGAAATCTACAAGCTTAAAAATAAAAAGTGGAATGAAAAACTGAGCTCTCTGGAAAAAAGATCCAAACCTTTTTGGAATATAACTAAAATAATGAGGCATTCCCCCAATTCTGGCCGGTAATACTGTATTGTATTATTTGTTTTTTGTTATTTTTTGGCCTTTTAACAATTATATTCAACAATTTTTATAATGAGCTCGAGGCCATTTTTTTTTTAAATGAAAACTTATTGTGGAAAAGCAACGAGCTAATGGGCTGCAAAATAAATGTAAATCTGATTTACGGAAGTTATTTAATTTGAATTGCAAATTTGTGATAAGTGGCGATCTCAATAGTAGACACAGGGCTTGGGGATGCTTAAGTGCAAATGCATGGGGCAATAGTTTACAAGAAGTCTCAGCTTTATTCCCTGTTACGATATCCTATGCACAAACTCCTACCTATATTCCTGCTGCTGCCAGAAGCAAACCATCAACGCTTGACCTTATTATTTCCAACATTCCTCAGGCTATCTCTCAGCCCATCACAATTAATGAGTTAAGCTCGGATCACTTACCAGTTGAATTCCAAATAGCCCTCGGTGTATTACATCATGAACCTAAATATTTTGATTATGAAAATGCCAAC
>NW_016163618.1:35356-35593 GCF_001687245.7 Rhagoletis zephyria | reverse complement strand
TGAGACTGTCGTACAATTTCCGAGCACGTTGTTTCGCCAACAAATTTTGTTTACCGTTGCGATTAGGTGCTGCGTTCACTTTGTAAGAACGTAGTCCTGCTGTTTTGCATACTTTTTGTATATACGAAGACGACATGTTTAATTTTTTGCCGACATCTCTTACCGAAAGTCCAGGATTTTTCTTAAAAGCAGATAACACTTCCTTTGCCTTAATTTCGCAAGCAAATCCTTTTTTTC
>NW_016163618.1:17209-35344 GCF_001687245.7 Rhagoletis zephyria | reverse complement strand
TAAAGATAAACATTCATTGTATTTTTTAAGCACATAAGTAACGGTAGACTTTGGAAATTTTAGCTTTTTTGCGATGTCGTTATGGAACATGCTGGGATTTTCCAGCTTTTTGCGCAATATTAACTCGCGATCGATTTCTTTCTTGGTCCTCGTTTCTACACTGATTTTTGTTACTAAAAAGAAATGATGCCGTAAGGTGGAAAATGCTTCCAGCTTTTTAAGTGTCTACCGATTTTTATTTTAATGTTATGATTAACCGAGCTATGCTTGGTTATGTGCGACCAGTTTTTTTCGTGTACATTCTTTATTAGGGGTATTCTCGAAGTCATGCAAAGCCTTTGCATGGTGCACGGTTTACAAAGCTGTCACATGGGAAAACCGGTTTGCAGGTGCTTTTCAAGACTTCGAGAACATCCTTATTCTAACTCGAATGGGAATATGCAAAACCTGGCATTGTCTTCGTAAAGTTTGACATTTTTAATAGTCATACGGGAATACATTCATTTGTCTGTTTTGGCCCAAAAACAAAGCAAGCTGCAATTATTCGGGGCAAGGGTGGTGCAAAAAACGTCTTGTCGACTTGCAGGTAGTCCAGATGGGTGGGCTTAAAGTTGGCTCAGTGAGCACTGAGCAACATTTCGACATGCAAAGTTGCGAGGCCTTCGTAGTTCTTGGCCGGAATTTTGAGTAGGCACTGCCCAATAGAAACCAGCAGCTGTGTGGAAGACGACGAGATGTAATCATCTTAGCCCTTTCTTCTTGTCTGCACTGCATTTGTGTTGCTTAGGTTTAAACACCTCGGCGTGTTCTCTATGTATGTACATTTCCAAGAAAACTCTCCGGCTACCTGCGAAACCGCTTATGGGCGCGAAGGAGTTTCTTTATCCACATTTGTAGTTGTCTTCCTCAAAAAAGTTATCTCAAAGGTCATCCAAAATGATTCAGGCCCATCTGTCTTACGTCATTTGTACTGAAGGCCTTGGAAAAGGTAAGGACTACAATCTTACTGAACTAGCCACTGAACTCGTTTCAGCACGTATACATGGCAGGCCGCTCTGCAAAAACCACTTTAGAAAATAAGGAGACAGCAATATGGAATGTTCTGAGCATCAATGGAGCCTTGAGAACTTTTAACTGGAAGTTCTTCTAGATCTTACTCTTCTTCATATTCATATACAGACTCAGGCGAAAAGGGCTCTACTAAGGATGGCTGGTACCAACATCGGGGCAGAAGGTTTTCTTAGTCGTAGCAACATCGATAATTCTGACGATGCATAACCCGGAAATTTCAATACCAAGGAATATAAAGGTTTAAAACTGATGTAAGTATGTAATAAGAAGAGCTGGGCCGAAATATATCGGATAGACCAAAACATTATAACCGGGTACACTGATGGCTCATTGTCTGAGGAGTGTACCGGAAAAAGTGTGGTTGGATCGCTATATGATATAGAAAGATCCGCATACTTTAATATCACGCGAAACTACCGGAATCAGAACCTCACAATCTTGACAGATATCCAAGATGCTATTAAGGCCCTCAGAGCTTATCAGGTAACATTCAAACTGGTGATGGAATGCCTTGACAAGCTCAATACTCTTGGTCTGAGCAATCTGGATTGTGGGGTATATTGGTATTGAAGGAAATAAGACTAACAATAACCTCTTCATCTCCCAGGTCTAGAGCATTTCAAAGCATTTTTAGAAACTTAAAACTTAAAACGCTTTAAGAATGTATAAGCCCATCCAAGATCAGCTTACTAATTTTCGCAGGTATTCTGAGAACACTGCAGGCTGGACCATCACCTGACCGAACTGGGAATTTACTCGCAGTAGCAAGGTCCGGCACTGATGCACAAAAGCAAAATACACGTAAGTGAACATTTACTAAAATTTCTTTCGGGCGTTGCGTTATTCGACACACCATAAATCCATGAAGGGGGTAACTACATAGATCTTTAGGTCGCAATGCTTTATTCTCCACAATAAAAATATCATAACGGACTGTTGAGAAAATGTCTAAGTATGCCCATGACATAATGCAGCATAGTAGAGATGGGTGCGGACCTAATTTTTCCGGCTCTGCACGGTACTCGTTCACTAAATTTTATGATTTACCATGGAGAGCGGAAGAAATGAAAATTTCACCGCATAACGGCATTTCTTACTGTAAGTACGGGGTGCTTTCTGCGAACTACATATTATTTTATCTTATCTGAAACAGCACCCAAAAAAGATCTTATTGAAAACGCCCTGCCTGAAGCGTTCTCCATTTTGCCGACTGAATAGAACAATTCGAATTTCGTTGAAGCTTTACCCCTCACAAGGTAACGCTACCGGATAAATCACAAGTAGGTAATTTAATAAATTTAATGTGCAGTAATGAATTAATAACTTTAAACAACATAAAAAGGCCAATTATTCATTTTGCAATAAAAACAAGTAAGTAAAAAAAGTAAATCAATCAAATAGGCGAAAAAATCTGCCGATTGTGCCAAAACAGCCGGGTGGGATTAGCATAGCGGAAGCCCAATTGTATTGCGCGTATTTTCCATTTTTTGACTATGACTTTTCATATACATAATTCTTATTTCTCACTCCTTTTGTCCTTCTATACATATTTACATTTAATTTTATAGCAAATACGAAATAGTACATACGATTGTAAATGAATTAGTAGCTACTTGATTTCATACTTAGTATATGGACCAATTGGGGCTTCGAATTTTATGGCTTTTGCTGGATTTAGACTTAGATTTCTTAGAGGTCTTAAATGCGCTGGCCATGGCAAGTAATTTTTTTCGTTTCTTTTTATTTTCATGCAATGATCGTTTACTATATTTGCGATTGTATGCTTTCTCACCTTGCTGTTGTTGTTGCTGATGCTGTTGCATCATGGCACGTTGTTGCTGTTGTTGCAACATGATTTGCTGCTGTTGAATGGTAGGCGGTTGTGGATGTTGTGGCGGCAAGCCAGTCGTATATTCGTAATAAGTCTGTGGCGGTTGTTGTTGTGTATTCAGACCAATGAAATCGGGTCGTCTTGGTTGGGTGGGCGTACCAGGATTGGATCTTTTGCAGGACAAGTAAAAAGAACATTTAAGTTTAGTATTAGTACATGTTTTCAAAGTTGCAAAAAGTTTGATTATCAATGATTTACAACAACAAGCATTAAGTTCACGGCAAATCGAATGCATTGACAACAGATACATATGTATGTAATTAGTTGAGAAAAAATTATGTAATATGTATGTATGTATTTATATGTATGTATTTGTATGTAGTGTGTATGTATGCGTATACATATGTATGTATTTGTGAACCACTTTGAATGAAATGTTGATTAAATGTAAGAATAAGTTTTTCTCGCCATACTCGCAAGCTCGGATTATTGATTTTAATAAACTAAATACATTATTATCAAAGCTATCGTATTAAGGTTATTAAGTTAATAGTTATGCACACATACATACATACATACATACATAGAGCTGTAAATATGCTTCAATTAATCACGTTACAAGTGCTGAAATTACTAAATCAAATGAACGCAATGAAGGCGCGCTGCGATACGGATATACAATACACAAAGCCACAGCCCCTAATCTTAAACATAGAATACGTAGCTCAAGTTGAATTTATATTTTAAAATAGGTGGCAGCTACCCTACACGTAGTTTAGAAATAAGATCTCTTCAAAATAATTTTGTAAACAGGTGGCAACCCTCTTTAAAATATTTTCAAATCACAGTCTTTTTCGTCTGGCACCGGAATACCGGGATATATATTTCAATTATCTGTTTGCCATAATTATGGTTGAACTTGATTTTTTTTAACAGGTGGCAACGCTCCTACATGTAGTTTAGAAATAAAGGTCTTTCAATAGCCATAATGGTTTTTCAGAGCCATTTTGATTGATACCCATATAGTTGTAATTCATTTACCTACTGAATACATTCAGTTTAACTTTGTAAACAGGCGGCAACCCTCCTATATATAATTAAGAAATAAAGCCTGTTCAATTCCATTTCGATCGATACTTATGTTGTAATAATTGGTTTAACTTATAAATAATTTCAAATACATTTTTCAACAGGTGGCAACTCTTTTTGGAAAAATAAAGCGTTATTGCACATCTACAGGCGCAGCCCTTTAATTTAAAGACCCATTTTGTAAAATCGAACGAACTTTAAAGATCTGACAATATCACAAAAAAGTTTTCCAGTACTATGCACTGATATACACATACATACATACATATGTATATCACCACCCTGAACAAAAAGACGTAACAAACATCATCGTTGAAATACAAAAAGTCATAACTAATAAAAAATTCAAAATTCACTTTTTCATTTATATGATGGATTTCATCGAATTACAACTCCCCAAATCATTTTATGCAAAAAAAAAATTTGGCACGACTTTTTCCGTTTCATTTACAATGTTGTTACGTCTTTTTGCATTTCAGGTGACGATATGTAATATGTACATTTGTACATACATATATTACTAAAATAGTAAAATATCAACATTAGCTCCAATCAATTATGCTACAAATATTTCACCGGAGCTGCGCCATCTGTTACTCAAAAGCTGAAATACACACGCACACTTTTTGTCTCCTTCTTACATACAACGCAAGTAGATGTTTGTAAAATGATGAAGAAAACTCATTTATGCCCATTTATTTGAATCAAATAAAAGTACTTAGAAGATATCAACCAATACTTTCCCACATACCAAACGAAAGGAAATAACATTAATTTTTTTTAAACAAAATAAATACAAAATCATTCGAGCGGTTTCGAGCATTGGTAATAAAAAAAGCTATTTTTTCAACATTTTTGTTGTCTTAAATGTTCAATTTTGGTCGAATTTATATAAAATTTGTACACAATAATATTACTATTGCTGTAAAGAACTTACATTCTGAAAATAAAAGTTATATCTGCAAAACCTTAGTTCCTAGAGCATTTCAAAGGCTCAAAATTTACCCAAAAATAAGCCAATATTTACCATTGTTTCTACGACAGAAACCAAACTAACCACGTACAAAAATAAAACTGTCGATAAATCTGGAATTTTATCTTTGAAACGCCGCATTTTTCTTCGCTTCATTAGTTTTGGTGCAATAATCACTCTTGCGAAGCTCTAAAAATTACAACAACAACATTTGAGCATGGCATCCATACCGAAAGGTACGACATGTTCTACGTCAAAAAAAAGTTGGACGAACTGATAACCTCCTCCTTTTTTTGAAGTCGGTTAGAAAAAGATTTTCCACTAGGAATTAAATGTCAAAAATTGTAATGACAAAGTTGGACATTAAAAAATATCTATTCGTGTCATTACGTAAAAAAATATTCAATCAATTCATTTCCACATGGCATTTTTTAAATGCCTCCAATTTTTCGTCTTTCAATGCCTAGTGGAAATTCGGCATTATATGGAAGAAAATGCACAACACCCTCCACAACAAAAAAATATTAAAAACCAACTACCTTTATTTTTAGCGACTTGAAACTTGCACATTATTAGAGCAAAATTGAATGGGCTACTAAACAGCATAGCGTAAAATTTTCCAAAAATTCTGATTAAGAAGTTTGCAATTTTGGTCACAATTTTTTCAAGTTTGATTCACTGTTGTGAAATTTGTGCAAGCTTTGAAGCTTACATTTATGTGGTTTCTGTTATAGATTGAATTGTATTTTAAAAGAAAATTAAATAAAAAATATATAGATAAACATAAGTTGCAAACAGGTGGCAGGTAAAAAAATCAACGGAAATAAAGTCAATTGACACTACATTAGCATACTGGTGCGGCGGCCCGCGTTCGCGTGCCAGACTGCGTCACACCCCGCCGCGCTCGTGCTCTAGAAGTTATAATTCTACTGGCCGTGGGACTCGAACCTACGACCTCGCGGCTCGTAAATCCGCATCACTGCCGTCTGTCAAGGCTTGAGGTTGATCAGATCAATTGCGCCGTTAATCCGGATCAAAGTTGCCGTCTGTCTATGTACGCGAGTCGAAGGGGTGAACCCGACTTGTGTACCAAATTTAAATTTTTTTTAGGGCTTGGTGCCTGTGCACACCTACAAGTTCTGCCGCAAAGCATTGCAAACCCCAACCGATGGGAAATAAAACGATGTTTCGAATGAATTAAGAACAATTTCCTGTTTATTGTAGTATGTATTTTCAAAAAGGATTATGGGGAAAAACAAAAGGCGTTCAGATCTAACAAAAGTGCGTAGTAAGTACATAAATAAGTTATTTTTCTCCCTCGCCCCGTTCAAGCATGCAAATATAGTTTTTGTATAAAAACAATCACGCTACTTGGCGCTTGTGTAAGCAAACAACTTATGGTGGTGTGCAACACCGAACTCAGACCGTAAAGCAACGAACAAGTGGCCACCACTGGCAGCAGCAAAAGCTTAGTGCGCAGACCGTAACGGGATGTGTCATCAAAGTTGCAGAAATCCCATATACTGTAATTTTTGCCTAGGAATATGTTTCGAATATGCAGCACTTGACTTTGGAACCAAGCAAAGTACGATAGTAGATATTGTAGTACCTTCGACACGAATAGCGCGAGGAGTAGCCCCACAAGCATGACGAAATTAATTTCAGACTCTTGCGGCCAGCTGCTGCTTGATGGTGTACGTTTACAGCGCGTTTCATTCACATTTTTCGTTTGAATACTGGCTTTGCTGTCCAATAGCATCGTGGAACTTTTCTTGCCCAACACACTGAATGCCGATGACATCGATTCATTGTACAAATCTTCGCTAAATGAATGTGATGAGCATTTGGAGGCGGAATCAGTGCGTGGAGAGGCTTTGTAATGCACACCGGCATTTCGTTCCGAGTTCAATGTGTCCGTGTCGTTGCTATCGCTTTCGTTCTGAATCATACTTGGTGGTCGTGCCGCATGCATCGACATACGTCTTGACAAATTCTGCCAGTGCTTATTGCCATTTGTTGTAACCGTGCCCATCGGCGTCAAAGTATCGCTGCTATTACAGCTGTTTATGCCAATGACTCTTTTATTGTTGTTTATCTCGAAGGCACCACGCTTGTAATATGGAATTTTATTATTCTTATTCATCATACTGCCAATCAATGAGTTTGGATCAGAGTTCACATTGCGATTATCTGCTTGTGTGCGATTTTTACCGTTTTCACTCAATACAGTTGCATAACCGTTAGGTACATCGGTAGAGTCATGGCTGGGGTTGCTTAGATGCGATTTACCATATTTTAATTGTAAATTTAGGCTTTCCTCGGTAAAGGGTTTATGTTCCGATTGCAATCCGGTTTCATCACAGACTTTGAGGATACGATCGTCGAAGACATCGGCGTTGGTGTTGAATCGATAGCCATCACTTGGACGCTGCATAATATCAAATATATGCCAGCTATGCACAAATTTACTTGAATCTTTCAACTTGGATTAGAAACTTCGGCAATTTTTTCATTTGTATCAAAAAATATGAAATACATTCAAAAGAAATGTGGATAAAATATTTTTGAAATAAATTTCCGGGCAAAGTGAAAGCCCATGTACGTATGTATGTACGCGTATACCGTATACGTAAATCTGTATTTTAGCAAAAAGTTTAGATATCTAATACTATTATATAAATAAATTTTTGTTTAGTAACAAGCGCCTCGGATTTGCAGCTCTCCTTCTTCTGGGTATGCAGTTACAGGCCCGACTCTTACCACGGCAGAAAGAGAGGAGGCTTCGTTGGGACCACTCCGACTCCTTCGGTTTAAGTGCTCATTCAAGTCAGCAGCATCTGTCCAGCTTCAGATTCGGCTACAAGTAGGTGTCTGTTGTCTTGGAGCAAGCGACTCGCTATATACATAAATGAGGACCTTCAAATACTCTCCCAGCAATGTGTTGTGCGCTGGCTTTGGGAGCCGTAAGTTAAAAAACAGATTCAATGGAAACGCCAAAACAGCGTGGGTTGGCTTTACGGAATGCTCTACACCTGCTTGCAGAGCAGTCCTCGCCAAGGCATGTCAGATGGCATCTATACGAACTGACGGACGAAGTCCAGAGGTCCAAAAAGCAACCTCCGGAGCCGTCAGCTTATCGACAGGCCTTGAGCGGGAGTCAGTCTCAAGTTACGTAGACTCCAGACACCTGTGAATGCCGTTCTGGGCACATAACCACCAGACATAGACGATACGGAGCTTCGTCGGTCTCGGCAGATACGGACCTCAATAGCCCAACTTCGCTCTGGCTACTGCAGCAGGTTGAACTCATGCCTTAGCAGATTAGATGCAGATGTGCCAAACGAATGCGGAGAAACACCCCACGACTCGAATCATCTCTTCGTATGCCCGGAAAACCCAACGCAACTAACGTTTCTGTCTCTGTGGACAGACCCTATAGAGGCGGCGCGCTTCTTGGGTCTTCCGTTAGCTGAGCTTGATGACAACGACTGAGATACTAGCCGATTTGGGCGGGGTTGTTGTAGCCGCTACAACAACAACAACAACAACGCTTTACGGATATGCGCTTGTTATTTGTGGACCCTGCATAGGAATGGCGCCTCTGTCCAACAGGTTTGCTAAGAGAATTACCGGGCTGACATCACCATAGCACAGCCATATTTTGTTCCAGTGAAATACTGGTAATCGATACAGCTATGCAATTTTTACACAACATAGAAGAAAAGGTGGCGGTAATTTCTGCATACCCAGCTCAAAATGTGTATTTTTTGGATTATGAAACTATTGAAGTAAATAAGCGATATTTGTTTTTGTTTTTTATGTTCTTTGTATAAAGATTTTGTCTGAGAATGTCCCTAGTGGAATTTTCTGGCGAATAATTTTCTAGAACATTTAAACACTCCAGCAAACTCCCAAATACCATTTTACTCAGACTTACCAAAAAAAGCCGTCAAAACGATGCTAATGGGTTAATATGTTCTACAAAATTATTCTAACTCTTTTCCAACTTATGTATTCTTAAAACACTCATGCAAAAAACTCGATCATTCCGTCCCACAAAATGACCCTGAAATTTTTGCACAGTGCTATCAATGCGTCAAGTTAACCTATTATTGACATAAAAGTTAAAGGATCAATAATTTCGATTAGTTTTCGTTATTTTGAGTTATGTATATTGGTATGTAGCGTGGACAGTTGTCGGCAAAACAATAGGAGTGCGATATTTTGATCAGTTTGAACTATTTATCCTTTGTTTATTTAATGTTTATTATTATTATTTTTTTTTACCAGCTAGACTTTTATAAAAAAATATTAGGCATTAAATAAACAAAAGTCCAAACTGGTCAAAATATCGCACTCCTATTATTTTGTGGACAATTGTACAAGCACACATGAGCACCACAGTTAACAGAATCGTTTAAGTTCATTACCTATAACATAAAGAATGATTTGTATGATATTGAAAAATCTTATGTTAACAAATTAACAAATGAATAAAGTATTATCTGGCCATTTCCATGACTGTAATAAAACGGTGAATGTACGATTACATAAGATACATAAAAAAGAAATGGGAGTTTAATATAAACTGTTATGAGTGATTATTTTTTTTTGTTTTTGCTTTGATTGTGATTCCAGACGAGTACAGCAAAAAAACGGTAATA
This sequence comes from Rhagoletis zephyria, assembly GCF_001687245.7. NCBI lineage: Eukaryota > Metazoa > Arthropoda > Insecta > Diptera > Tephritidae > Rhagoletis > Rhagoletis zephyria. The sequence continues at coordinate 25,716 of NW_016163618.1, read as the reverse complement.
TATAGAGCAAACATAAAATGAATTAACGAAATTATTTGCTTTTGATACCATGAAATTCGATTTACAGATGATTAGATTTAATAAAGAAATAAAAAAAAAGAATTGTGGCGAAAAAAAATCGAACGTAACAAACGTAAAACTCACCTCCAATGAATATTACAACATAGTAGTAGTAGTGGTGGTGGTAGTGGTGGCGGAAGTATTGGACGGAAACTGTACGTACGAACGAACAAACGAACGACCGAACGAACGCATTGAAAACATTTGCTACACAGCGGAGAGCTTATACAAAGCTTGGCTGAGCAGACATTGAAGTTGAGGCTGAAGCTGAGCTTGGGCTTGAGGTTCGATTGGAGCTTGTGGTGGTGAAGGCGTGTGTACATGTTTAAGTGTATGCACAAGCGCGATCGAAGTGGGGAATAAGAAGAAGAACAAGAAGAATTCAAGTTGCAGTTGAAGTTCAAATCGAAGATCGTTAGAATAGAAGTGGTGGTAGGTAGTCGTAGCGGTTGTGGTTGGTTGTATTGATAGTAGTAGCAGTTATGGTAGTAGTTGTAGAAGAAGCATTAGAAGTAGTGGTATATAGTACGATTAGTTGTGGTTTTAGATGGTGTTGTAGAATTTTACAAGTCACAAGGTTTTTTACAAAATTTTTTTAACACTCAAATTTAATTTCCATTTAACTCTATCTATGTATATGCAGTTTATTATAAGCTTAGCAGTTTAAATTTGTATCAGTTTTTGAGTATTGACTAGCGAAGAAAGAACGAAAAAGAAAAGAAGAATTTTTGTAGTAAAACGTTGGAAAAGAAAAATAGTTAATTTACTGAAAAAGTGAGGCAATTATGATGATTAACATAGGCTTAAAAAATAGTGATCTACTCTATCTTCAATGAAAAGTTACTGACGATTTGTAACATAATTTGTTTACATATACATGGATATATGTAAATATGTTGACGTGAATATTGTGGGGAAATGCTCCAACTCAATAAGACAAAATCTTTCTGATATCTCGAGAAATGGCGCAATTTCTGGCGTTCCTACAGATGTGCATGTAAGCTTTTATATTTTTCAATGGCCCACATCTATGTATGTATACTACAACACTCTGCAAATATCTGACAAACAAATTTTAACGCTTTTTTTCAGTTAAAGATTTAATAATAGCTAATGCAACATTCATAAGCAGTATGATGATTTTCTAAAATTAGTAATGTACGAAAATTTGTGGCCAAGCAAAATGCTGACCCCTAAGTGGCAAGATGATCGAATGCAGAGAGCAATTGCATTTATTAAAAAGGAAAAACAAAAATTTGAATAAAAGTGTGAAAATACGGACATCGCTGTTCTTATTTACATTAATAACAATTTAATTAACTAGGTTAAGATTATGGGACGAAAAGGAAACATTAGTTTAGTCACAAGAGGACCAAGCTTGCCTAGGAAGGCTAGGATGTTAAGCAACTTCTCCGAGCGAAGAGATTCTGAAAATATGCAAGGCGACTTTCCTATTGTCATAAGAGAGATTAAGCATCGCATTATATTGTATCGCACCAGTTTGAGATTCTTTGCGACTGCCTCTCAAACCTTTTGCAAAACCTCGCATTCTTTCTTGCTTAACACACTGCATTATATACTCTATTTAACTGGTATAACATATCATGGGCCTTGGAAACGTCTTCTCCGTATAGCACACCAGAGACGTGACCGACCGGCTGGTATAAGACAATTTCATAATTAAAAAGCCCTTCCGAAAGGCCTTTTTGGGAGTCAGGAGGCATTCCACCTTGCCTTTATTTTTTGTAAATTCCAGAAGGGCTTTTGAAGGACGTACTTCAGAACGCCTTTTGGAGAAGTCTTTCTAAAGCTGCATCTTTAAATAATAAAAATCATGCATTTTTAAAGTATTTGAATGAGATTTAAATCAAACATGTTTTATTCAACTCCAAATTCACATTGAAATTAATTTGTAATGCTTAATAATATGAACTCATATTCATGTAAATTGTAAAAAGCCCTTAAAGAAGGCGTGCTTTTTCAGCCCTTCTTCGGTAAGCCGTTTAGATTGACTTCACTTAAAAGGGCCTACCTTATACTAATGCCAAATTTCGGATGTTCTTTGCCCAAGGAGGACGAGGGAAAGAAAATTCCAACACTCCTACTTTGGCACTCATTCATAAGGAGTTTTGACATATGCATACCGAGGCGAATTAAAGCAGCCGTTCTAGGCACACCACCCCCGGACATTGACGAGACGGAGCTTCATCTGCCTCGGGAGACACGCACTACACTCGCACAACTTCGCTCCGGCTACTGCAGCAGGTTAAACTCCTACTTGAGTAGACTGAATGAGGATGTGCCGAACGAATGTCCGGCATGCGGAGAGACCCCACATGACTCGAAACATCTCTTCGCATGCCCGGCAAACCCGACATCCCTAACGGCCTTGTCCTTATGGGCAAACCCCGCAGAAGCTGCACGCTTCCTAGGGTTGCCGTTAGTGGAACTTGACGACAACGACTGAGATACCAACCGATCTGGGCGCGGTTGTTGTAGCCGCTACAACAACAACAACAACAACAAAGCAGCTGTTTTAGCAAGACCACCTTAGTATACGAATTCGCCTTGATTGATGTGGAGACGATGAAATTAAAATGTATAATTTGCTTAAATCGTAAAACGCAAATGTTTATTATGAACAAGGAGCCTGGCTATATATGCCTCGGCCCGGAGTTGCCAATGAGTGTGTTTTTCAGCATTTGTATTTTCACTTCTATTTTTGTTTCTCCTTTGAAATAAATGCAAACTTTAAGAAAATACATATGTATGCCGGAAAAAGCGCGTTGGCGATATAAATTCCTATTTAACGATAATTTTTCTTTAAAATTCGAGTTATTTACCGATTTTGCATTATGCGTTGGCATAAATTAAGAATTGCTAATTCCAGCTATGTCCATCTTCAATGCAAAACAATAAAAAAAATTAACAAGTAAAAATATATTCACAAAATCGAAAGCGAAATATTTCATTATTAATTTTGAAGCACGGAAATAAAAGCAAATAAAGCTATGTTAAATACCTGCTAAGATTAGGAGTTACATGAAAAAATTACATACATTTTTTTACTTTACTTTTTTTTGGCTAATAAATTTTCAAGGCGTTTACAAAGTTTTGCGGTTAAGAAAATGTAGCAGTTTTGATTAGATAATCATAGAATTCACATTACTAAATACGTTTAGACACATTCTTTGCGTATATTTTAGAAAATAGTAGTAACTATAACAGATATTTGTATGTAGACAAAAAAAAAATAAAAAAATAAAAATTATAACGCAGAGTAGTAGAGCACGTTATTTAGATGGTTGAGAGTAGTTAAATTGCAATTGCTCGTCAATGTGTAAACTTTATGGCCTGAAGACACCCAGCAATTGCAACTACACTTTCGCACTCGAATTTGCCCTTGTACTCGCGCGTCTTATGCTCACATGCGTTTAATCGCTAAAAAAGACTCACCTTCTAACTGGACTTGCCATCACCAGTGGTGTTGCCACACCCAACGGTTTTATTCGTTGCTGCATTGTGGGTGTTGCAGTTGTCCCACTGCGTTGTTGTTGTGCGCCCTGATTGCCCGGATGAGCAGGATGATCGGGCGACAGTGGATCGGCGGGATTATAGCCGCGTTGTGGCTCCAAACCGCTTTTGAAGAGAATGGAAAAATTTAATTAGAAAAATAAAGCCTTTGCTCTAAAAAATATTTATGTAAAAACTTACCGCTGTCGCGCTAATGGACTGTGTCGCGGATGGTACATGCGCATATGTCGTGGCGAATCGCCTCCACCACCTCCGCCTGCTGCTCCACCACCACCACCAACACCACCACCTCCACCTCCACCGCCAGCGTTGGGCAACATGCCCGCATTAGTTGCTATAACGCCATTATTTAAATTGCTCACGCCTGCCTCCACTTGAGGCAGGTAGAAATTCGTCGAGTTGTGTCGTTGTAATGGAGGTGTGGGCTCACAATCTTGACTCTGCGATGCTTGCGGTTCCATGTCGGTGTCTGAACATTCACGTCCGGGCGACAGCTAAACGATGGGGAAGGAGCGCAAAAAGGCGCGGTGTTAGGTAATAATTGAAAATCGGCCGTAAACGTAAACGTATAAAGCTAACATTAATTTAAATCGAAATTGCATGAAAAACAAAACAAAAAAATAAAGAACTTGAAAGCGGCGGTTTGAGGTGAAATATTTAACATAAAAATTATATGCATGTATGAAGGCATGTATTTTATGGTAGCAAATATGATGAGCGATCAATTGAGGGTTTCATATTTGAGGAGTATAGAATCGAATAATTCCATTTGGGAAGAGCTGGTGAGCATATTCGAGGGAGGCAAACATTTAGAGAAAATGCATAGTTTTTAACACATGTTTCATAAATTAAGAGCGGCGATGGACAGAGAAAGCTTTTACCCTGTGCATGGTTATATCAAATGTATATGTAGAAAGCTTGTAGTACTTAGACGCTACAAGTTACACTTGGAATGAAGGGTCCCGAATATTTACAAAAACTTATGGAAAACACATTTTAGTCAACAAAGACACATACTTTGATGATATACATATAGGACTCCGTACCAGTAATACGCCTTTTAGAATCCTTGTAGGGTTACTCTAGGAGCTTTATGTGTTTGAGGAGGAAGAATTTTTATAGAAATTAATTGCAGTCCTGCTAGAATTGTTATGCTTATGTATATATCGGTTTAAAGTTGAAGAAATTTTATAGATTGAATCAGCAAAACTGGCTAAGTGAACTCTTTGCATAACAAGACAAACCGGTTTGGCCTATCGGTGAACGACTTAGAAATTAGATCCCTTTCACGGGGCAGTAATTGCTTTAGCGATACCAGGATTGTTTTGCCGGATGCACCAACTTCAGCCAACACCATCACAGATTTGGGATTTTGACAGTGCCCGATAATATGTGTCGACCAGAATCTATCATCTCGATAGTTTGACCATCAGTCAAAATACTTTTTTTCCCAGCGAACATTTGCGGAAGGACGTAAGAGTTGTCCACCCCTTTGCAGCCGTTATTTTTGCTTCTCATTCGTAAGCAACTGCTATCATGGAATATTGTACGGCTTGATGTGAAGCTAATTTTTTGGAATTTAACGAACCGTTTCACGGCCAATACCAGTCTCACGGGAAATTTTATCATTGAAATCACTGAATTTCATTGGATTCGCATTTGTTTTTTATCTGGCGGTTCCTTCATGTGTTGACAGTTGGTCTAGTTCAGTGAACCGCTGAATTGCCTTCGAAACAGTTTGGCGATGAACCGAACAATTTTCCGTTGGCGATTAAATTCTGAAATAGCTCTTCTTTTGTCCAACTTTTCAAAACTTTTAATTACGACAATCGACGGTCGTTATTTAGTGGACTCTGCCAATATTTGTTTAGGTTATATTTATTTATTTATTTTTAGTAATTTTCATTTAAAATATAGTTCGATCTACAACAGAAACCACATATGTAACTAAAAGTTTCAAAGCTTACACAAAGTTCACAAAAATTAATCAAACTTAATAAAAAAAAAAATCATCAAGATTTTATTCAGAATTTTTAGAGTACGCAGTTTTGTAGTCCATTCAATTTTAGTATAATAAAGTTCAAATTTCGAATCACTGAAAATTACCTTTGATTTCCTAGAATTTTTTTGTAGATCCTCTACATGGGCATTACTTGCAAATAAAAATACATTTTGTTCATACATATGTACATACGTTATATGAAAAAAATGCTCAACACTCTCTACACAAAAATTCTTAATAGAAAGCTTGAAATTTTGATGATTTTTTTTTAAGTTTGATTCATTTTTGTGAACTTTGTGCAAGCTTTGAAACTGTTATTTATGTGGGTCTATTAGAGATGGAACTATATTTAAAATGAAAATAAATAGATAAACATAAGTTGCAAACAATATCATTTTAAATTTTGCTTTAAATTTTGTCTTATTAACCGGAACTGTATATAATTTTACATCCCCCTTTTATTTTCCTAACATTTTGACTTCTCCTCGTATACTTATAAGATGCGACCATTGATAGGATTTGTGAATAATAATCACTTCTTGGTAAAAGAGGGCATGTGTCTTAATATCGATGGCTGAGAGCTCCGTGTCTGGACCCTAGTCTTGCGAGAGGAAAAAGCTGAGATGATTTCAGCTCGACATCAATCACTACTTGCTTAATAGGGATTTTAAGTTGTCACCTGTCAAGTCTTACCTACAACTATTTAATATCCAGACATTTCCAGAGTATTTAAAAACCTTGCAAGTATTTCTCATACTTAAAAAAACTTCGAAGCCTGTTGAAAATGCCATTTATGCGTCGAGGTGGGTTCTGCGAAAATATATATCTTTGTATGTATTGTATGTATGTAGGTTAACGGAAAATAAAACCATGAAATGATAAATGAGAACCGTTCATTCTTCAATGAGCCTTGTTTTCAAATTGATTGTTGAAACAATTAAATGATTGATATTTGAATGAATGAATGAAATATTTATGAACTTTATACGAGTAAAAATCGCTCAAATTACCAACATACAAATAAAGGTAGTTATTTTAGAATATATTGTAGATTGCATATCGCAAAATGGAAATTTTAATAAGAAACGGATGACATGAAGAGTAGATACTTTTATTAAAGAGAAATCATTTCCAAAAAGTTGTTGTAGCAACAAATATATGTATATGAACAATAATAGAATGTATTTTCGCAAAAAAATATAGAAAAAATGAAATATTAGAATAGAATTAATTCGTTTTACCTTTTTCGGTGCTTGCATTTAGTGTAGAGTTTTGATTTGCTTTTTTTGTTTTTGACCAATTTGAATATAAAGAGCTTGTCTAACAATATAATAGCATACCATTACGATAGTGCATTCAATCAAAAATAATATCAATTATTGTAAATAGCAATTTACTAAATGCATACAATTACAGAAAAACTTGGGGAAAATACAACTCAACTTCGCATGCAAAAAAATTGTAAAACTGTTGAAAAAAGTGCCGAAATAAAAAAAAAAATAATCGAAAAAGCAGAAGGAGGTTGCACAGCGAAAGCTCTAAAATCCGATGATTCGATATATCAATAAGTATTGAGAAAATTTGTTGGGTAAATAAAGCAATCTGCCATTGAATGGATCGAACTCTACAAGCACGTTTTCAGTTTCCTGAAAGACCGTTCAGTAAGGGTTCATTATTAAACCTCGGTTAGAGTATACAGCAATTTCATATTCTGTTATAAAAAGAGGTTCTCGGGAAGGCAGACATCCGAAAATCTAAACCGCGATAATAATAGTTATTATTATTATATTCGGACGAAATTTAAATTTTCATACCCGGTGCATGAAGCAGAGATCTGACTGAACCATTCCTGCTGATTGGAACCTAAGTGTGCTCTGCTCAATCCGAAAGAAATACGACCCTGTCATATGCACCACTACCGCAGTATCAGCCTTTTGAGCATCAGATATGAGATATTATCGCGCGTATTGTGTGAAAAGCTTAAGTCCATCCTCAACGAACTGATCGGGCCTTATCAGTGCGGCTTTGGACCTGGTACTAAACGTGGTTTTAGACAGTGCAACTCCCCGTCGTATATGTTTTTTTTTGCTGAAGTTGCAGGGGACAATAAGAAAACTGATAAAAAATTTTACAAAATCATACCAATTGCTAGCATGTGCCGATGACGTCGAGATCATCAGTCGATCAATGCAATGTCTGTTCTGCCTTCTGAAAGAAGGATAAAGAAGCAAAGCGCGGGGTCTGGTGGGGAACGAGGAAATATAGTTGAGAACCAATGTCAGCATTGAAATTCAACGGAGAATCACCCTTGCCATTAAGCGCTACTTTAGACTATACGTCACTCATCATGACCGTGCTGGTATATACCGCAGAAACATTGACAATGAAAACATCTGATGAGGCATCGCGCAGACGATTTACCGATGAGCTGAATGAACTCAGCCATGTCGTTCATATAAAGGAAGGTCTCCTCTGTGACGGTAGGATCAGGTGGATACGAACTTCGCTTCAATAGCGACTCCGAATGGGCGTCAGTTGGAATAGAAGAGAGACGACTGGCGTGCGAAATCGCGAAGGGGGTTACACCAATCAAGAAAAAAATTAATGTGATACACCTGCCTTAATTTATTATAATTAAATGCAGTTTGCTAATGGCTAATTACCACTCATGAATGATTTAACAGAGAAATAAATATAAGGAAAGCTGCGGTATACCCACACTTGTGGTCATATAACAAGCCCCATATAAATCCACATTTCAAATTTTGTACAAAAATTATAAAAATTCAACAAACTTTGCCCATTAAGTACATACACCTAATAACTTCAAACTTTTAGTTCAAACTTTTTTAGAAAACTTTAGGTATGTAGTGTTATAGGTAATTAAATTTTAGTAGAATAAATTAGGACA
>NW_016163618.1:5020-12292 GCF_001687245.7 Rhagoletis zephyria | reverse complement strand
CAACGCTATGCACATGTATATAAATGTATATATGTTTAGATATTAATACACACGTATGTATGTATACCAATCAGTCGTTCACGAACTGATTGCACAAACACTTTAACTGAACTTGTGAATGATGTCAGATCTGAGGGAAAGTGTTGAAAATAATAATATGAATAATATAATGCAGATCTGGCATCACCCGTAGTATAGAAACACAATTTATCTACTTAGTCTTATACCCTTTTGTTGTTCCTTCTTCCGGTTGAATTGAAATAAAAGAGAACACATTAAATTAAGGCTCCGCGTTTTACTGTGTATTTAACACGGAATTATCAACACTATTGTGCCCAAAAAAAAATTTAGCTGCAACTTTGCGAAATTTTTATAATTTTTGCACAAAGTTTGAAACATGAATTTATATGGTTTTTGTTGGACAATAACTTGCACTTAAAAATAATAATAAATATGAAATAAACAAAAGAAATATAACCAAATTTCACAAGCGATGTCGAAAAATCTTTCCACAATACATCACATTATTTGAATTTGTCTTTTCAACGCGAATCAGCTTGCGTATGACCGAGAAATGTGCTGGTGACACTCTGTTTTATAATTCGTTCAAGAAGAAGCGATCCCATTTTTCTTGTATGCAGCGTGACGCAGGCTAATATACATATGTATACATGCAGCTAACCAGCTGCCGATGCTACTATTTGCTTTGATGGGTGCGACAGGAAAAACGCTTTACTCTGTGGACTGTCAAATGCGCAAACCGGCGCATTTTACAACTCTTTTTACATTTTAAATTAATGTGAGCGAGTACACTAAGAAAATAGTAACATGATTTTTTTCAAACGAAATTTTTCGTTTTCCAATAAAAATATTTGCGTCCATTTTAGAAGTCCAGGACGAATTGAAGTTCAAAGTTCATTTAGAGATTAAGAAAGGTATTTCCGAGAAAAAAGTATCAAACAAAAGTTACGTATTTTTATGCGTAGAATCCGAATTTGTTGTAAAAATCAGTTGTCAGTGTAATCCACTTCCGATTTTGACCAAAAGACAGAGCATCCCCGACTTGGTAGTTCAGATTCTTGCGTCTTTCAGAAGGGGTGAACCGGTGGTATAGGATAGAAAAGCCTTAACTAAGATTTGCAAGAACATATTTGCAGAGAAGTTACATAACTTTATAAAAGTAAAGTTCTTAAGTTGGACATTTCTATAAAAATCCAAGTTTTTAATAGACACTGAAACTAATTTATTGAAGTACTACTGGTTTTTAAATTCTATTAGGCCTTTAGTAAGTACCGTCCTGCCGACGTTTGTAATTTAAATTTTTTATTTGGTTTTCCAAAATTCTGAAAAAAAAACATCTGTTAAGTTTAGAACGAATGGGTATTCAAACAAAAATATTTCTTAGCACAGACGTGTATATTTAAAACAAGGACGGAAAATAACCGTTGACGGGAAATAACCGTTACTGCAAAATCGTTATTTTAGGGTTTTTATTTCTGTCGATCAAAAATAATCTTTAAATTTGGAATATTATTTTTTCGGTTATATCTAACCGTTATTTTGTTATTTAAATTATCGTTGTTTTGGATTTGGACGTTTTCGATCATAAGCGTTATAATAGATATCGCGTTTTTATGACCGCTTTAAATCTTTATGCTCTAAAAAATTAAGTCCGAAAATTACGGCTATAAAATGATTAAAAAAATAAAAATAAAATACATACATCGATACAAAATGGATCGAAAAGAAAATCTTAAAATAACGTTACATTTGATCGGAAAAACAGAGATAAAATTTTAAGGGTTAAACTATGAGTCCCAAAAATAAAATAAAAAATACCGATTGGCGACAAATAATATTTTTATTTTATTAAAAACCTTTAAAAAAGGCGAAATAAAATAACCCAAATAGGCTGGAAAAGGCAAAATAAAATAGCGAAGTAGGAAGGAAAAGGCACTAGATATAGCAAAAAAAAGCAGAAGAAGGGATTTAAAAAATGACTAAAACTAAAAAATAACACAGGTTTACACGAAAATGTTCAACGGACGCCACTATCGAGTTCCTATATAGAATTGTTCACTGATTCCGAAAATCGAGTTAATTTTTTATTCCATGGATAAGTATTCGAGATATTTTCAGGTGTACATGACGTATGAGTAACATTCTTTCCTGCCCATTTTTCATACAAAATATCTTTGCGCATTGTGAAAAATATGGATATTCGAAACATCCCTACACTCAACATAAATATCAAACATATTTATTTATATTGAAAGCTGGTTTGTCAGAGCTATCCCTCCCTATTTAGATTCTATATCTTTAGTTGACGAAGCGGCAGCGTGCTCGAAAGGATGTTGAACTGTTTTCTAGCTTTTTATTTTAAATATATTTTTGCCTTCTTTAGTTGCACAACAACCAAACATAAAAAGGAAATTGTCGCATGGAGCACGATGAGCACAGCAAGGATGCTGATATGAATACTTATGCCACAGCATGTAGCCTGTAGGTGAGTAGGTTAGCTATCGGCATTAATGAAACAAAACAAAAACAACCATTCGTTTCATCGTTGCATGAATGCATGCTTATGTAGTTGTATGTATATAATTTTTTATACCGATATAATTGCAAGTGCATACGTGCTGCTCATGCTGGACCTGTGAATGGAAAGGCAGTCAGTGAGTCAGTCATTCAGGATTTTTGTATGTTAAAAATTAAAAATCGTATCCACAATTTGGCAGACGACTGGAAGTGTACCATTAAAAAATTTAATAATAGTAATAATAGTAAGAGTAAGCGGCATAGAATTCGAAAGGTAAAAATATTTTTTACTTCAATGAACTGCTTTAGTGTCTGCTTAAGAGAAAAACAAAAATGCGTCTGCGTTTCAAAATGCGAATTGAGGCATAAATTGAATGGAGGTTACTGACCCCTGTGCTTTATTTTTCTCATAGAATTATTCTGAAATTTATGAGTGAGTGACATTTTATATTACGACTTACTTTTGCTACATACTTAAGTACGTATTAAAGACTTTGAAATTCGCTCTTGTTGTGGATACTTAGTAGCGCATCAAAGAAAAAAGTTAGTTAGCAGCGGGCTCGGTGAGACTAATGATGAGTCAAAGACCTCTCCAAACTAAGTTAGGATGCAACCAGGAGAATAATTTTTAGTTATTGCCGTAGTAGGGAAAAGATGTGAATTTCGGAAAATGAGATAATGCTGCGTTTGTTAAATGAAGTGTATGTATGTATAGCATCCGCATTCCATCAAAAATACAAAATTATTTGCATATATATACATACATAGCTTTTCAGTAGTGCTAGGGTACAAACTGATATGAAAAATGTATCCTTTGATTCAAAATTTTTTTTCTTTTCGAAGTTTTGGTCCTTTTTGAAACTCAAAAGTTGGCAACACTGGGTATTGAATATATTTAAGCCTCAATTTGTAATTTCTAATACGTATTCGCCCCTATCAGTTTTTCCTTTCCCCATCTGGCACTCACAAACTTCGACTTTAAACAAAAGTTTTTAGAAAATAAACGTTCATTGGTTTTCTTGCTGCACAGGAAACGTCAGCCGGGCTTTGCTACTAAGTAATAATTCTAAGCGATTCGCGTCGCTTTGACCAGTTCCGTTTAGCATTTAATTTATTTTAATATGAAATGTAAATTTTTGTCAGTCAATATTCTTCGTTTTGTTTCGCTTGTGTGCCTCCTCCGTGTGACTTTGTTATTTTATGCTAATCAAAATGCTAAGATGATTTATGATAACCTCATTATTTGTAAGTAAATATTTTATACCAATGTAAATATCAACAAACGTACATACCACACACACGACTTAGAGACGTGCATAATGCAACTGACGAATTGAAATTGTAAACATTTTGAGGCGAATTTCGTATGCGAATTGAATTTGAAGAGCTTGGCAAACACGATGTCGGTACAGCTTTTTTGGTTCAGTATTCGCAGTAACTTGGTATGCATCAACCAAATATGTATGTATGTATGTATAAGACTGTTAACAAAAAAAAAAAAAATGCAACGCCTTTGGAATTTTAAAAAGCCACACAAAGCTAAATTCGGAAGTTAGAAGACAAGAGGGCACTGAGGATGGTAATGATAGTATACACGATTGTGGACGAAAATGACAATGGGTATTTGCATTCCTCATGTGTGTTGGCACTGTGGTACATATATGCACATATCTATTGAGTGGCTGTTGTCAACTAAAATTAAATAAAGATATTGGACATTTAGACGAGTGGAAATTAAATTAAATGCGTGATAATTAGATTTGTTGATAATCAATACTCAAACTACTGATCGAAAAAAAATTTTTGGTCAAGCGTTATATGGAAGAAAATCGACAAAAAAAAAAACCCCAAATTCAAGGGGATTTTTTAGAATTTTCAAACCTACACATTATTGTACTAAAATTGAATGGTCTACAAATCAATAATATTTTTTTTTTGCTCAGCTGAAATAATAATTATTTGATTTTTATTTTTTCGATCGCTTATTTTTTCGCTCAGAGATAATAAATATTATTGATTTTTATTTTACCACTTAAAAATAATGATTATTCATAAAATTTAAAAGGCTATACACACACAACTTACTGAAATTTTGACCTTGAAACTTTGAGGCTTATTCCTTTATTAGGGTGTCGCTCCCTCTGAAAAGGATACGGCGGAAATCGTGCTGACATAGCTTTTGATTTTTTTTTAATTGATCGTTATTCTCAAGTGAAAAAAATAACACTCAATAATAATTATTATCTTTGAGCGAAATAATAAAAATCATAAAATAATCATTATTTTTGATCGAAAAAATAAAAATCACGTAATAAGAATTGCTTTTGAACGAAAAATTAAAACTCAAATATAATTTTTTTTTACCTTTATTGGTTAAACTCGAAAAATAAAAATCATTGTAAATTACAGTGGGACNCGTAATAAGAATTGCTTTTGAACGAAAAATTAAAACTCAAATATAATTTTTTTTTACCTTTATTGGTTAAACTCGAAAAATAAAAATCATTGTAAATTACAGTGGGACGTACGAAAAAAATACGTGGGTATAAATAAAATTGTTTTACGACGATTACAACTTGTTGATTGTTTTTTTTGTAAAAATTTAAAAAATAATGATTATTTTCCGTCCCTGATTTTTATATATAATTTACGAAAAAAAATGTATCGCGCTAAACGCTGTATGTGCCCGTTGGATCCTACGTAAAGTGACATTTGCACAAAAAGAAGGCCCCGCAACAACAAGGGTAACACTTATGTATGTACCAAAATGCTTAGAATGAATGGAGAAACCCATTAAGCCATGTCTGTCTGCCCGTCCGTCTATGTATACGATATCTCGCGTAAAAATTGAGATAACTCCACGAAACTTGGTACCCTATTTCTCTTGCGCTAACGGACTGTTTGCAGCTCTCAAGAAAAACTTAAATTTCATATAAAATGATGCACAAGAAATGGAAGAGAAATTTTCTTCTATCAAAAATTCGTAAATCAGTTTGCAGCAGGGACCGAAAATAACACTTATTTTTTTTATTTTTAGATCATTACAAAAAGATTGTAACTAATTTGTATTCCGGAGAGATTTAAAATCGATAGAAAATGCTAGACTCAAATGTGGATTTTTTTTGAGGTTAGTTGTGTCGTAAATATGTGCATACAGATATATATATAATCTGCAAAGTTATTGTAAATATAGAGCAGTTCATTCATTTCAACTCATTTAGTTAGAGCACAAAAAACGAATGTAGTTAATAAATTGCAGTAATACGATGCTATGCAGTATGCGATACATATTTATGTGTGTAATTTGAAACAGTAATTATAATTTTAATTTATTGCTTAAAGCAAATTATCTTATCTCATTATGCGATTTAATGTAGGCGAATGGCGCTACTATTGCATTAACATTATTACATGGAACTGTAAAGGGAAACATTACACAAATTGCAATTCCTAATGAGCATTATTTTTAATTTGTGTGAAATATGTACACAAATAAATAAAAACACCAACGACCCACAGTGGTCGGAGACGGCATGTTTTACGCGAAAAAGGCATATTTTATAACTGTGATAAATTAACCGGAACAAAGCTATTCTTATTCAGAAATATCCAACAAACTCAAAACTGATTATTATTTTCGATAATATCTGCTGAACAAGCCGTTGAATCCATTTAATTCAACGAATTCGATCGTGGGACGTTTTAACAGTTATGAGTTGTTGATAGCTTTCCTAACAAGTTTTTTTTAATGCAAACTTTCAATTATAACAGTAATTGATGGTTTGGTGTTACTTCTTAAACACGGATAGTGGCGATTTCATATGAAATATTACATAATAAAACTTGGTTTCTAGATTAACAACACCTTAATAAGACGGCTTATATTTCAAGAAATATTTTCTTCAAAAAGGTAAGTATAACTAATTTGTAGAGCCGAGTAGGATCTTCATTCCTTTACCAAAAAATTAATGCAAAGGGCCCTTTAAGGATCTACGAAAAGAAAAGCCGAGCATACTCGCGCCAAAAAGAGTTGCGGCCATTTTTACATTAGCAATTGTTCCAAATAACATCAAGTGTATTAAAATATAAAAGAATAATGTAATTTAATCTATATTTAGCATCGTATCATTTATAAGATATGTCTTAACAAAGCTGAAGTCAATTTTCAAAAATCCAAGAATTAGAAATTTGATATTTAGAGGTTCGTAAGTTCGCCAGTACAAATTTCTAACTAGCTTTTGAAAATTCAAAGTGCAAACTCCAATATGGCGTCCGAAATTTCCAAAAACTCGAACCTGGATAACTTTGTTTTAAAATGAGAAAACTAAAGTTTTGGAAATGAATTTCGTATAAAATAAAACAATCTTAGAAAAACTGTTGGGGCCTAAATCAAATTGTTTGGGCTGAAAATATAGCAACTATCCCCAATTTATAAATATAATTACTGTTATTACTTCATAATTTGGTCATAAATTCGTTTTAGATATGTTCCCTATATTGTGCTACTTAACTGAAAATTACAGTTTACTTGGCAGTTGTCAAACGAAAAAGTTGGAATATGTTCCAGAACTCAAGATCAGTGAGCCTTAAAAGAGGTTATGTTTAATTCTTTGGAAATTTTCCTTATTTCTAGAGAAGTTGATAGCCCCTTCGACAGTTGTAAACTAATCAGGTTTTAATTTGAAGTAAATTCGTGATTAGCGTCTCTAAACCCTTTACCAGTGGCATCTTAAA
>NW_016163618.1:4272-4920 GCF_001687245.7 Rhagoletis zephyria | reverse complement strand
ACTTCGAGCTCAAATATTCAATTATTATTTAATGTATTAAATGAAAATTGTAAACTATTGGAATAAATTGATGGAAGCAAAGTATACTACTACTAGTACGTAGTAGAAATCACGTCATTCAATAACAATGCAGGCAATTGAGAGAAAAATCTATGCAGCAACATATGAATCTATATAGGCACGTTTTTATGTATGTATGTACAAGAACCAACCACCGATTATTGGTCTACAAATGTGTGTATGAGTGGGTGACAGTGCGCGTTTACTACATACATATGTTTGTTAATGGAAACTAATGACAAAAATATATATATTGTTATAATTATGCTAAATAAAATAAATGCATACAAATCATACAAAAATACGAGCGCATTTTTGTTTTGTAAATCCTTTATATGGAAAGGCCCTATCTAACATTTTTGTCTTTCTTTATGGACTGATGGAAAAACTCCATATATAATCAAGGCTAATTTTATACTGTAGAAGTTATCTTTAAACTCCACTTTTGTCCAGTGCTGGATTTGAAAAGCAAATGAGTTAGGGCCTTTCTATATGAAGGTGAGGATATGCAGGTATAAACAACAACACAACGTTTACATACTTATAAGAAGAAAAAAGAAAGTTAAATAGATTTTTTTTTTTTTTTTT
>NW_016163618.1:0-4212 GCF_001687245.7 Rhagoletis zephyria | reverse complement strand
TTTTTTTTTTTTTTTTTGGATTTTACAAAAGATACATAGGTTCGCAAACAAATCGCAACAATAACCAGCAATAATCAATTTACCCACCTTACTATAAAGCGTTGTGCTGCCCGACCGTTGATTATAACCATTGCCCTGGTCCGTATAAGTCTTTACCTGAGTGTGTCGATTATCCCTATCGTAATAGTTTTTCAGCGTTTCACGTGGCGAACGTGGCGCATTGCCAGGTGTACTGTTGCCCCGCATGCTGCTGCTCTGCTGATTGTTGCGACGTTCGGTAGTGATAACACTAATACCCTGACCATCCTTGTGTGAGCGACGAGCTGCATATTTTTCTGGCTTAAGAAGACTGTTGTTTACAATGACCGTAGAGGTTTTAGTCGTAGTAGTGCGTCAACATTCGAGAGAGATTATCATCAGCGGGTGTAGGATGTGAGCAACATAATTTATTTCAATTATGGAAATGCGTAAGTTAATAAGAAAACGGAGAATATTAATATGTAATCGCATTTGATGAATGTGAATAACATCATCATACATACCTCGGATATTGTGGTCCACATTGAGTGTAGCAGCAATTATGCCAACAGCCACGAGAGAATGGATTGTAGCCGCCTTTAAATTTGCCTGTAACTTGTTCGTTTGTTGTGCGGCCACGAGATACGAGCACCATGTGAAATCCGGTTAAACCAAAAATTGGAATCGCTAGGATTATAACAATGGCCATCAACACCATACTATGTACGGATGCGTAAAAGTCGCTAGTTAAGGAAAGCCAAGTGCACTGCAAGATATGCCTTGCAAGTATTTTTGCTTAGATATACATATATACATAGTAGGGTGTTCGATTATTCGCCTTTTTTCCAAAACCGACTTTCGAATTATTCAAAAAATTGCAATTTGAAAAAATACCGGTTCCCGATTTCAAAATTAAGAAAAAAATACTACTGCTTTATTGCATTTTTTCTGACTTGTTTTCGGTTTTGAATAGTACTCTTGCCGCCATGGCCGGGTTGCTTAAATGTGCCTACTGCCACACCGGAGGTGCATGGTTCAATTTCTAAAAAAAAAAAAAAAAGTTTTTTTTTTTTTCAAATAGCAGTGGCCCCTCTGCAGCCAATGGCAAATTCGAATGTACTTCTACCATAAAAAAGCTTCTACGGAGATGGAATAAAGATGTAGATCTCTACATATGTGTCACAAAACCAAGAAGCAGAACACGAATTGGAGGAGAAGCTCGGCCAAATACGTCTTTGGTTTCTATCGGTTTTCGTATTAGTCGTCGTATTTCAATTCGTCTTAGACTGTGGCATCGTATTCATTGTCGTCTTCGTATTCGTAACATGTTCGTCTTCATCTTCAGATTCGTCCGCTTTTTAACTCTTTTAACAAAACCAAACCACTGACTGTTTAAATCCTTAAATCAGTATTCTGCCTACTAAATACTGTGATGTAAAGATAAAAAAGCTAAAATAATTTAGTCAACTTTCGAAAAGGATACGCTACGATGGGCGATGGCTCCTTTATACGTGGTGTAACTTTCAGTATATAAAATAAGCATAACGAAAATATGCTCAGCATGTGTATGGACAGCGAAACCAGAAAGAAGAAGAAAAAACGATAATTGCGACGTCCAATGCAATTATTCACCCAAGGGCAATGATGATCGAATGTCTGTAATAAAAATCGAAAAAAAAAATAGATGTAGTAACCACTCACATAAATGCAGTAACAGCCATCGTATAATCAAATCAAACACTTATACTCACTTCTATGCAGTGATTGCATACGGAACAGTGTGAACAACGTGGTGGTCGATAGAATTTACAAGTCACACACCATTTCATTTTTACTGTGATGCCATTGATTTCGGCATTTTTATAAAGTGGTGCACGAAACTCCTCCTCCCGGTCCTCATCTGGTGAAGCTGTGTGAGAAAATTTGCAAAAAAAAACAGAAGAAGAAAACAAGTTTTCAAGTGCCAACAAATCAAATTAATTATCTACCAACCTTTTGGTATGACACCGGGATCCATGAATGTCGCTAATGAGAAATTGGCCAAAACGAAAAATGTGATGACACCCTGATATGCTGGTACCCATGGATGACTTGTCAAATAGTATTGGCAGCTGAAATGAAATGAAAATGACAAGAAAATAAGTAAAGCAATAAATAAATAAAAAAAAAACGTAAATACATACATAAATGGAAATACTCGTACATATTGCATATCAAATTATACAAAAAAGGAAATTAGATGGGAAGTAGTAGTAAGTGCTAAGCAGAATGGTTGGAAAGGAAGAAAAAAGGAATGCATGTAACTATAAACCTTTTGTACACTAGGGTGGTTCAAAAATGCATGTGGAAAAATAAAGTCCAGATTGTAATGCTCCACCCCCCTAAGATTTATCTATACCGAAAAAATATACCCATGTTTTTTTGGGGGTCACCCATTCCATTTTTGTGGTTTGTGGAGCCTTGTAAAAAATAATTAATATAAAAAAATGTTAAATAAACAATTGGTTAATATTCTTTGAAGTCTCCTAAAGAGAAACAGAGTTGTCCGATCGTAAAAAATTGATTTTCAAAAATTCTACGAAATTGTTTTTTCTCCATATAGAATACATGAAAAACTTTGAGTGGCCTCTAAATATTTTTTGATTTCGAAATAAAAAAAAAACAGTGTTATGTTTTTTTCGGTATGGAACAATGCCTGGGGGTGAGAGCACTAAAATTCCGACTCCACTTATTTTGGACCACCCTAATGCACACTTGTTGATACACTTTTGTGGGACATAAATTTATCTAAAACATTCTTTAACCAGGATATCGTTACCTTAATATAGAAAGGCCCTAACTCATACAGTCGCTGAAATGCAAAAAAGCCGTAACTGACTAAAATTTTTTATTGCTTAAAATGGTTTGGGACACATAATTCGATGAAATACATCATAATCAATCGAAGCGGGCATTTCGGATGTTTGCTTAGTTACGGCTTTTTGTATTTCAGCGTCGTTGTGAGATAGGGCCTTTCTATATTAAGGTAACGATATACACTTTGAAATTTATTCTGCTCATAAAATTGTATGTTTGTGTGAATTTGAATATCCACATACATATCGACACCGCCAAACGATACTATGCTAAACCTGAGTAAGTCTAAGGTGCACGTAAAAACAAGACTGGTACACGCCGATATGGGCAGTCGTTGTAGCTGATGCAGCCTGTACATACAGATAACTTAAATTCAGAGATACTTTAGGATGCCTCTAAAAAGCAGCGCATCATACAATTTTGTAAATTTTATTTTTTCTCAATTCAGTGCATTTCGTGAAAAAATACTGAAAAATCGATGTTTTTATAAAAAAAATAAGAAACATAATTGGAAACTTTTTTCCGGAAAATAACCTTATAAGACAAAGAGAGTAAACTTAAAAGATCTGCTTTAACATTTTGACTTCTTCACAAACATTTTAGCTTGACAGATACTTATACACACAAAAATAATAGAAACGCCTTATTTTGAACATTTTTAGCTATATTTCTTATGTTTAATTAATATTTATTATTTTTTTTTTAATTCAGCTTCTTGTCTAACAAAGCCAACATAAATTCATATTTCAAACTTTGTGCAAAAATTATAAAAATTTTGCAAAGTTCCATCTAAATTTGCAAATTTTTAATAAGATTTTTTAGATTTTTTTGGCATCCATTTTTACAGCCCATTAAATTTTAGTGCAATAAAGTCTTCCATACAAAGTATGTGCGACAATTTTTTGTGCATGGAAAAAATTATTAATGCGATTTTTTAGCAACTTAAAACCTTCTCTTTATTGTACTAAAATTAAATGGGCTATAAAACAGCATACTCAAAAAAAAATCTGATTAAAAAGTTAAAAATTTAGATTATTGTTGTGGATAGAGCACTTCGACCTTAAGATTGTTGAAAATAATAATATGAATAATATAATGCAGATCTGGCATCACCCGTAGTATAGAAACACAATTTATCTACTTAGTCTTATACCCTTTTGTTGTTCCTTCTTCCGGTTGAATTGAAATAAAAGAGAACACATTAAATTAAGGCTCCGCGTTTTACTGCGTATTTAACACGGAATTANATCAACAGGTTATGGGCCTGCACATTTCCACTGCGCTAAGGAAGTGCACATATATACGCAAACGTGAAATAGAGTCTCCACGTGGCGTCTA